>NC_057361.1:73323444-73386707 GCF_016509475.1 Prionailurus bengalensis
AGAAATCCCTAACTTATAAGGAAAGACAAATAAGTTTAGAAAGAGACCTATTCACAGAAACTTGGCAGGCCAGAAAGGACTGGCATCAAATGTATTCAACATGATGAATGGGAAAAATCTGCAGCCAAGAATACTCTATCCATCAAAGATACTACTCAGAATAGAACAAGAGATGAAGTGTTTCCCAGACAAACAAAAGCTAAAGGAGTATATAACCCCGAAATTAGCCCTGCAAGAAATAATAAACAACACTCTTTGAGTGGAATAGAAAAACCAAAAACAACAAAGACTATAGAGGAACAGATAAAATCTCCAGAAACAACAATAAAATAAATTATAAGATACTGACTAAAGATCTATCAATAATCACTGTGAATGTAAATGGACTAAATGTGCCAATCAAGAGTGTCAGGATGGTTAAAAAAAAAACAAGACCCATTTATGTGCTGCCTATGAGAGACTCATTTTAGACCTAAATACCCCTTCATATTTACAGTGAGGGGATGGTGAACCATTTATCAAGCAAATGTATGTTAAAAGAAATAATGCTTTTCTTGGGCAAGAAATATATAGGGCAAGAAATTATATATATATATATATATATTATTTTTTAATTTATTTCCAAATTAGTTAACATACAGTGTAGTCTTGGCTTCAGAAGTAGAACCCAATTATTCATCTCTTACATATGACACTTAGTGCTCATCCCAAAAAGTGCCCTCTGTTATGACCATCACACATTTAACTCCCCCAACATTCCTTCCATCAACCCTGTTTGTTCTCTGTATTTAAGAGTCTCTTATGGTTTTCCTCTATGTTTTTTATTTTATTCTTCCTTCCCTTCCCTTATGTTCCTCTGTTGAGTTTTTCAAATCCTACATATGAGTGAAATCATATAATATCCGTCTTTTTCTAACTGACTTATTTCACTTAGACTAATACCCTCCAGTTTCATCCATGTTGTGCTATCAACAATAGCCAAATTATGGAAAGAGCCCAGATGTCCATCAACTGATGAATGGATTAAGAAGATGTGGTATATATATAAAATGGAATACTACTTGCAATGAAAAAGAATGAAATCTTTCTATAGACAAACTAGATTTTAGAGCAAAGACTAATGGAGATGAAGAAGGGCACAATATCATAATAGAGGTGTCTATCCAAGGAGAAGGTCTAACAATTGTAAATATTTATGTAAATACATACTAAGCACAAAAATATATAAAACAATAATATAAAAGAACACATTGTTAATAACAAAACAGTAGTAGGGGACTTTAACACCCGCTTACATCAATGGGCAGATCATCTAGGGAGAAAATCAACAAGGAAACAATGGCTTTCAATGACTCACTTGACTAGATGAACCTAACAGATATATTCTGAACATTTCTTTTGAAACCAACAGAATGCATGTTCTTTCATATGCACATGGGGCATTCTCCAGAATGGATCATATTCTAGATCACATATCAGGCCTCAGCAAGTAAAAAAAAAAGTTTGAATCCTACCATACATCTTTTCTGATCACAATGCTATGAAACTTCAAGTCAAGCAAAACAAAAAATTGGAAAGACCACAAATACATGAAGGTTAAAGAACATCTTAGTAAAGAATGAATGGGTTAATGAAGAAATAAAAGAATACATTTTAAGAAATCCATTGAAACAAATTAAAATGAATCCACGATATCCCAAAATGTTTGGGTTGCAACGAAAATGTTCCTAATGATAAATACATATACAGACACAGGAGTACCTCAAGAAGCAAGAAACATCTCAAATAAACAACCAAACCTTACACCTAAAGGAGCTAGAAACAGAAAAAAAACATATGGAGCCTAAAGCTAAAAGAAATTAAATATTAAATATTAGAGCAGAAATACATTATAAAGAAACTAAAAAATAAAACAGTAGAACAGATTAATGAAATGACGAACTGGTACTTTGAAAGAATCAATGAAATTGGTAAACCTCCAGAAATACTGATCAAAAGAAAAGAGACAGACCCAATTAAATAAAAATCACATTTGAGAGAGGAGAGATCACAACCAAGACCACAGAAATACAATTATAAGAAAATATTATAAAAAAATTTATGCCAACACATTTGGCAATCTGGAAGAATTGGATGAATGCTTAGAAACATATAAACTACCAGAATTAAATCAGAAAAAAAAAACAGGAACAAACTGATAACTACTAAAGAAATTGAAACAGTAATAAAAAATCTTGCAACAAACAAAAGTTCAGGGCCGAATGCATTCACAGATGAATTCTACCAAACATTTAACGAAAAGTTAATACCTATTCTTTTCAAATGATTCTAAATAATAGAAACTGAAGGAAAACTTCCAAACTCATTCTAGGAAGCTAGCATTACCCTGATTCCAAAACCAGACAAACTCCACAGAAAACAAAACAAAACAAAACAAAACAAAACAAAACAAAACAAAAAAACCAGAGAGCTACAGACCAATAACCCTGATGTACATGGACACAACAATTCTCAACAAAATACTAGCAAATGGAATCCAGCGGTACATTAAAAGAATCATTCACCATGATCAAATGGTATTTATTTCTGGGTTGCAAGCACGGGTCAATATTTGCAAATCGATAAATACGATATATCACATTAATAAAAGAAAGATTAATCAACATATGATCCTCCCAATAGATACAGAAAAAAGCATTTGACAAAGTACAATGTCCATTCATGATAAAAACCTTCAACTAGGTAGGGCAAAAGGGAACATAGCTCAACATCGTAGAGGCCATGTATGAAAAACACACAGCTGATATCATCCTCTGGGGGAAAAAAATGAGAGCTTTCTCTTTCCAGTAAGGAACAAGACAGGAATGCCACTCACCATTATTATTTAACATAGTACAAGAAGTCCTAGACTCAGCAATCAGAAAAGAAAAAGAAATAAAAGGCATCCAAATCAGCAAGAAAGAAATCAAACTTTCACTGTTTACAGAAGACATGATACTCTATGTAGAAATCCCAAAAGACTCTACCAAAAATTGCTAGAATGAATAAATTAGTTTGGTAAAGTCATAGAATACAAAATCAATGTTCAGAAATCTATTGCATTTCTATACACCAATAGTGAAACAGCACAAATAGAAATCAAGGAGTAGATCCCATTTACAATTGCACCATAAACCATAAAATACCTAGGAATAAAACTAACAAAAGTGGTAAAAGTTTTGTACTCTGAAAATGAGAGAACACTTATGAAAGAGAGTGAAGATGACACAAGGAATCTGAAAAATATGCCATACACATGGATAGGAAGAGCAAATATTGTTAAAATGTCTATACTACCCAAAGTCATCTACACATTTACTGCAATCCCTACTAAAATGCCAACAGCATTTTTCACAAAGCTAGAATAAAGAATTCTAAGTTGTGTATTGAAACACAAAACACCCCAAATAGCCAAAGCAATCTTAAAAAATAAAAGCAAAGCTGGAGACACCACAGCACAAGATTTTAAGTTATATTACAAATCTGTAGTGATCAAGGCAGTATGGTACTGGCATAAAAACAGACACACAGATTAAAGGGACAGAATAGAAAACTCAGAAATGAGCTCACAGATATATGGCCAACTAATCTTTTAGAAAGCAGGAAACAATACCCAATGGAAAAAAGGCAGTGTCTTTAGCAAATGTTGTTGGAAAAATTGGACAGGAACATGAAAAAAAAACTAAGAAACTGGACCACTTTATTAGACCATAAACAAAAATAATTTCAAATAAGACTAAAGACCCAAATATAAAAAAAAATCATCAAAATCCTAGAGGAGAACACAGGCAGTAACCTCTTTGACTCAGCTGTAGCAACTTCTTACTAGTTATGTCTCCTAAGACAAGGGAAACAAAAGCAAAAGTGAGCTACTGCGACTTCGTCAAGACAACAACCTTAAGGAAAAAATCAACAAAAGTAAAAACCAACCTTGTGAAATGGGAGAAGATATTTGCAAATGACATATCTGATAAAGGATTAGCATCCAAAATATAAAAAGGACTTATAAAACTCAACCCCTCCCCAAATAATCCAGTTAGAAAATGGGCAGAAGACATACAGATGAATAAAAGACATGTGAAAAAATGCTCAACATCACTCATCCTCAGGGTACTACAAATCAAAACTATAATACGTATCACATCAGATCTGTCAGAATGGCTAAAATTAACAATACATGAAACAACAGATGTTGGTGGGGATGTGGAGAAAGGGGAACCTTGTGGAGAAAGGTGAACTTTCTTATACTATTGGTGGAATGCAAACTGTTGTAGCCATTCTGCAAAATAGTTTGGAAATCCCTCAAAAAGTTAAAAATAGAACTACCCTATTACCCAGCAATTGTACTACTAGGCATTTTCTTAAAGGATACAAAAAGTACTAATTTGAAGGTACATGCACCTTTTTGTTTATTGCAGCATTATCAACAACAGCCAAATTTTAGAAAGAGTCCATGTCACAGACTTTGAGTCTGGAGTTCTCTCTTATCCAACAAGAGAGGAGATGCAGAATTGAATACGAGAGAGACTAATGTCCTGGAGAAGACAAGAGTCCTGAGTAAGGGTCCTTTCTCTGTATTTATTGGGATTGGAAGGCTTATGTATGTGATGCACATGCAGAAAGAAACAGTAAAACAGTAACCATTAAATCATGTCTGTGAGAGAAAATGGGTTTTCTAAGATACGCAGTGTTAGGGGTTAAGGTGAAGACAAATCAAAATTTTGGTGCCAAGTAGATGGCCATTTACTGCAGGCACCAGGCACCGTATCTGTTTATCTTAAATTTTTTTAGGGGCTAAGACAGAGAGAACATGCTAATTCAGGATTAATAAGGCATTTTTCTCACTACTTAGCCTTGGGCACTTTTGCCCTGCAGCAGCAGCTTTCTGCCTCTACTTGTTCTCAGACGCTTTTGTCCTGTGGAAGTGGTTTCCACTCTAGGCTTTGGTCTACCCTGGGCGCTTTCACCCTATGCTCTTTGTTAACCCATTAATGCAAGCTCAGAGAATTCTTAATCTTATTCCCTGCAACTCCATGTGTCCATTGACTGATGAATGGCTAATAAAGAAGAGGTGTGTGTGTGTATATATATACTGGAATATTACTCAGCCACGAATAAGACTGAAATATTGCCATTTGCAATGACATGAATGGAGCTTGAGTATTATCCTAAGCAAAATCATTCAGTCCAAGAAAGAGAAATAGCATAGAAGTTCATTCATGTGTAGAATTTAAGAAACAAAACAGATGAACGAATTGGAAGAAATGAGGCAGAGGCAAAACGTAAAAGAGACTCTACTGTTGAGAACAAACTGAGGGTTGCTTGCAGGGTGGTGGGAGGGGAATGGGTCAAATTGGTGATGGGTCTTAATGTTGGGCACTTGTTGTAATGAGTACTGGGTGTTGTATGTAAGTGATGAATCACTAAATTCTATACCTGAAACTAATATTGCACTTTATGTTAACTAACTAGAATTTCAATAAAAACTTGAAACTACAAACTAAAATAGAAAAGTAAAAGAAGTAAATGACACCCAAATTGGCAAGGAAGAACTAAAATTTTCACTATTAGAAGATGACATTATATTATATATAGAAACCCTGAAAGACTCCACCAAAAAATTGATAGAACTGATACATGAATTCAGTAATGTCGGAGAATACAAAATCAATATACAGAAATCTGTTGCATCTCTATACACCAATAATAAAGCACAAGAAGGAGAAATAATGAGGGAATTTATGTATTTTGAAAAAAAAACAAAACTGAAAAAAGACTTTCTAAAGATTATCCATTGGAAAATGGTGGTAGAAAAGGCAAGTGCTGTGTGTGTGTAGTGTCTGTATCTGTGTCTGCATCTGGGTGTGTATATAGCATGAAAGACTTTGGTAATTGTCCTAAAGGTATATAGAAAATGAAGCAACCTTTGTACAAGAAAATGTTGATAAGAACAGCAAGAGTCTGTGGCACTTGTGCCATGACCTACTTTTTCTTTCCTTACCCACCTTCATCTCAGTGTTACAGAGATTCCACTCTATGCAGTTGTGGCTAAAGACATGAAAATTCCTATCTCCCATGATTCCAGTCAAGCACTATAGTAGACTCTGAAAGGCACAAGCCACCATCATTTTGTATTTATCAAACTCTGAGTAGATGTTAAATTGCAGATGAGTGCAGCGAAAAGCTCAGGACGCCCTTATTCCATACAGACTACATCTATCGGACAAAGGCTCTACCAAGCCATGGCAGACTGAGAATACTGGGGCCCTAATCATCTTCCTCACACTTGTGGTGGAGTGTCTTTTCCAGGGAAGGCAAACAGAGACCAGAGGCTGCCATCCCTGCCCAGTGACACCCTCATAAAGCAGGTATTTCAATAGGAAAGAAAAAATTCTATTGGCCTTGCCCAAGCTCTAGAGTAGTAGCACAAAGATTTTGTGAAGAGGAAGAGGTAATCCATGCAAATAGAGTTTTGAAGTTTTTCCTAATGTAACTGAATATATTTGTAACAGTGAAGGGAAGTTCAAGCTTTATGGCACTCTAGAAGATAATGGAGATTTTAGTGTATTGTATATTTCATTATGTTCTATCATTATTGTCATTATTATCTCTTAAGCAACTAGGAAATTGATGTCACCTCCATGAGAACAATGGAAAACTCATAGGCTAGCTTGTTGATAGGAAACAACCAGGGAGATAGCTAAATAGAGCTTTTCTCTGGTTAGAATAAAAGGCCAACATTGCCTCAAAAACCATCCCATAAGAGACCTGTATATAGAGGTCATATCAGACTGGAGTAATTCATGCACCCAAGTCATTGTAGAAACCAATAAAATAATCAGGCAGCAATTAGAGAAAGCTAACAATTGAGACTATCTACCAAAAGATAGCTTACCAAAGATATCAGAAGAAAAACAGTTAAATAAAACCCCGATAAAACTACCATGATTCAAAGGTGACTGTGCACATGCCTGAGGAGAGACATGGAAGGCTTCACACTGTGGAATAAATAGTCGTCACTAAAATAGTCCACTAAAGGGGTAACTGGGTGGCTCAGTCGGTTAAGTGTCTGACTTCAGCTCAGGTTGTGATCTCACAGCTCATGAGTTCAAGCCCTGCATTAGGCTCTGTGCTGACAGCTTGGAGCCTGGAGCCTGCTTCAGATTCTGTGTCTCCCTTTTTCTTTGCCCCTTCCCTACTCATGCTCTGCCTCTCTCTCAAAATAAATAAGCATTAATTTTTTAAAAAAAGGTAGTCCACTAAAATTACTTAAAATTAAACAATATAAAGCACCAAAAGAGAGGAAATCAGTATACAGAATTGCTACAATATATTATTTAAAATGTCCACATTCAATACAAATTTATGAGACATGCAAAGAAACAGAAAAATTTGACAAATACATGGAAAATAAAAGCAGAAAACAAAAGCTGCATGTGAGAAAGCCTAGATATAAGACTCAGCAAAAACTTCAAAATAACTATTATAAATGTGTTTAAAAAGCAAAGGAAACCATACTTAAAAAATAAGGGAAGGTATTATGACAAAACCTCATCAAATACGGAATGTCAATAAAGAGAAATTTTGAGGGGGGGTGTGTGCCAGGTTGGCTCAGTCAGTTAAGCATCTGACTCTTGATTTTGGCTCAGATCATGATCTCTTGGTTTGTGAGATTGGGATTCTCTCTCTCTCTCTCTACCCCTCCCTGTGCTCATGCTCTCTCTCAAAATAAATAAACAACAACAACAAAAGAGAGGTAGAAATTTTTAAAAAGACAAAATGCAAATTCTGGAACTGAAGTGCATAATGAAGAAAAGGAAAAAAAATCATTGAATGATGCAAAAATAGAAACATCAGAAGCAGTCTAAGAACTTGAAGACAGGTCAAAGAAATGATAAAATGTGAATAACAGAGAGAAAGGAATGAAGGAAAATCATCATGGATTCAGAGAAATGTAGAATATCATTAAGTGCACCAACATCTTCATGATTAGAATAACAGAAGGGGAAGAAGAAAGAACAAAAAAATATATTTGAAGAAATAATAGCTGAAAACTTTCTAAATTTAATGTAAAGCAACGTTGTCAACATTGAAGAATCTAAGCTAGATCCAAGTAGGGTACACACAAAGAGATCTACACCCAGGCACATCTTGGTAAAATTATTCAAATACAAAGAGAAAATCTTGAAAGCAGGAAGGGAATAAAAGGACTCACTATATAAGGGAATCTCAACAGGGTTAATCCTAATAAGTTCTAGCTGGTTTTTCATTAGGAAACATAGAAGTTAACCTCAGGGGTATGACATATTCAAAATGGGGAAGAAAACGACTTTTCACTCAAGAATTTTATATCCACAAAATTAACTTTCAAAAATGAAGGTGAAATAAAGATATTCACAGATAAACAAAATTTGAGAAAAATCATTTCCTCCAAAAGTGTTTTATAGGAAATAGTAAAGAAAGTTATTCAGGTTGAAAGCAAGTGGCTCCAGACTGTAATTCAAATGCACACACACACACATACACACACACACACACAAGTAGTAAGGATCAGCAACAGTAACTAGGTACTTTAGAAAGACAATACATACATACATACATACATATCCATCTCTTGTAGACAATTTTTAATATTATATAAAAATACATGTATAATTGTACCTTTGGATCCATAACATATACAAATGTGATATATTTGATGTCAAAATGTAATATATTTGATATTAACTGCATAATGGAGGCAGGTAGGAACAAACATAAATTGGAGGGAGTTGCGGCAAGATGGCGGCTTAGGAGGACGCTGGGCTCACCGCACGTCCTGCTGATCACTTAGATTCCATCTACACCTGCCTAAATAACCCAGAAAACCGCCAGAGGATTAGCAGAACGGAGTCGCCGGAACCAAACGCAGGCGAGAGGCCCACGGAAGAGGGTATGAAGGGCGGCGAGACGGTGCGCGCTCCACGGACTGGCGGGAGGGAACCGGGGCGGAGGGGGGGCTCGCCGGCCAAGCAGAGCCCCTGAGTCTGGCTGGCAAAAGCGGAGGGGCCTGACGGACTGTGTACCCACAACAAGCGCGACTTAGCGTCTGGGAGGTCATAAGTTAACAGCTCTGCTCGCAAAGCGGGAAGGCTGGAGGACAAAGGGAGGGAGAGCTGCTGAGCCCCCTGACAACAGAGCTCAGTTTGGTGGGGAACAAAGGCGCTCGCCAGCGCCATCTCCCCCACCCATCCCCCAGCCGAAATCCCAAAGGGAACCGGTTCCTGCCAGGGAACTTGCTCGCTCCGCGCAAACACCCAACTCTGCGCTTCTGCGGAGCCAAACCTCCGGCAGCGGATCTGACTCCCTCCCGCTGCCACAGGGCCCCTCCTGAAGTGGATCACCTAAGGAGAAGCGATCTAAGCCTGCCCCTCCTGCCCCCGAGCACCTTGCCTACCCACCCCAGCTAATACGCCAGATCCCCAGCATCACAAGCCTGGCAGGGTGCAAGTAGCCCAGACGAGCCACACCACCCCACAGTGAATCCCGCCCCTAGGAGAGGGGAAGAGAAGGCACACACCAGTCTGACTGTGGCCCCAGCGGTGGGCTGGGGGCAGACATCAGGTCTGACTGCGGCCCCGCCCACCAACTCCAGTTATACACCACAGCACAGGGGAAGTGCCCTGCAGGTCCTCACCACGCCAGGGACTATCCAAAATGACCAAGCAGAAGAATTCCCCTCAGAAGAATCTCCAGGAAATAACAACAGCTAATGAGCTGATCAAAAAGGACTTAAATAACATAACAGAAAGTGAATTTAGAATAATAGTCATAAAATTAATCGCTGGGCTTGAAAACAGTATACAGGACAGCAGAGAATCTCTTGCTACAGAGATCAAGGGACTAAGGAACAGTCACGAGGAGCTGAAAAACGCTTTAAACGAAATGCATAACAAAATGGAAACCACCACAGCTCGGCTTGAAGAGGCAGAGGAGAGAATAGGTGAACTAGAAGATAAAGTTATGGAAAAAGAGGAAGCTGAGAAAAAGAGAGATAAAAAAATCCAGGAGTATGAGGGGAAAATTAGAGAACTAAGTGATACACTAAAAAGAAATAATATACGCATAATTGGTATCCCAGAGGAGGAAGAGAGAGGGAAAGGTGCTGAAGGGGTACTTGAAGAAATCATAGCTGAGAACTTCCCTGAACTGGGGAAGGAAAAAGGCATTGAAATCCAAGAGGCACAGAGAACTCCCTTCAGACGTAACTTGAATCGATCTTCTGCACGACATATCATAGTGAAACTGGCAAAATACAAGGATAAAGAGAAAATTCTGAAAGCAGCAAGGGGTAAACGTGCCCTCACATATAAAGGGAGACCTATAAGACTCGTGACTGATCTCTCTTTTGAAACTTGGCAGGCCAGAAAGAATTGGCACGAGATTTTCAGGGTGCTAGACAGAAAAAATATGCAGCCAAGAATCCTTTATCCAGCAAGTCTGTCATTTAGAATAGAAGGAGAGATAAAGGTCTTCCCAAACAAACAAAAACTGAAGGAATTTGTCACCACTAAACCAGCCCTACAAGAGATCCTAAGGGGGACCCTGTGAGACAAAGTCCCAGAGACATCACTATAAGCATAAAACATACAGACATCACAATGACTCTAAACCCGTATCTTTCTATAATAACACTGAATGTAAATGGATTAAATGCGCCAACCAAAAGACATAGGGTATCAGAATGGATAAAAAAACAAGACCCATCTATTTGCTGTCTACAAGAGACTCATTTTAGACCTGAGGACACCTTTAGATTGAGAGTGAGGGGATGGAGAACTATTTATCATGCGACTGGAAGCCAAAAGAAAGCTGGAGTAGCCATACTTATATCAGACAAACTAGACTTTAAATTAAAGGCTGTAACAAGAGATGAAGAAGGACATTATATAATAGTTACAGGGTCTATCCATCAGGAAGAGCTAACAATTATAAATGTCTATGCACCGAATACCGGAGCCCCCAAATATATAAAACAATTACTCATAAACATAAGCAACCTTATTGATAAGAATGTGGTAATTGCAGGGGACTTTAATACACCACTTACAGAAATGGATAGATCATCTAGACACACGGTCAATAAAGAAACAAGGGCCCTGAATGAGACATTGGATCAGATGGACTTGACAGATATATTTAGAACTCTGCATCCCAAAGCAACAGAATATACTTTCTTCTCGAGTGCACATGGAACATTCTCCAAGATAGATCATATACTGGGTCACAAAACAGCCCTTCATAAGTTTACAAGAATTGAAATTATACCATGCTTACTTTCAGACCACAATGCTATGAAGCTTGAAATCAACCACAGAAAAAAGTCTGGAAAGCATGGAGGTTAAAGAACACCCTACTAACGAATGAGTGGGTCAACCAGGCAATTAGAGAAGAAATTAAAAAATATATGGAAACAAACGAAAATGAAAATACAACAATCCAAACGCTTTGGGACGCAGCAAAGGCAGTCCTGAGAGGAAAATACATTGCAATCCAGGCCTATCTCAAGAAACAAGAAAAATCCCAAATACAAAATCTAACAGCACACCTAAAGGAACTAGAAGCAGAACAGCAAAGGCAGCCTAAGCCCAGCAGAAGAAGAGAAATAATAAAGATCAGAGCAGAAATAAACAATATAGAAACTAAAAAAACTGTAGAGCAGATCAACGAAACCAAGAGTTGGTTTTTTGAAAAAATAAACAAAATTGACAAACCTCTAGCCAGGCTTCTCAAAAAGAAAAGGGAGATGACCCAAATAGATAAAATCATGAATGAAAATGGAATTATTACAACCAATCCCTCAGAGATACAAACAATTATCAGGGAATACTATGAAAACTTATATGCCAACAAATTGGACAACCTGGAAGAAATGGACAAATTCCTGAACACCCACACTCTTCCAAAACTCAATCAGGAGGAAATAGAAAGCTTGAACAGACCCATAACCAGCGAAGAAATTGAATCGGTTATCAAAAATCTCCCAACAAATAAGAGTCCAGGACCAGATGGCTTCCCAGGGGAGTTCTACCAGACGTTTAAAGCAGAGATAATACCTATCCTTCTCAAGCTATTCCAAGAAATAGAAAGGGAAGGAAAACTTCCAGACTCATTCTATGAAGCCAGTATTACTTTGATTCCTAAACCAGACAGAGACCCAGTAAAAAAAGAGAACTACAGGCCAATATCCCTGATGAATATGGATGCAAAAATTCTCAATAAGATACTAGCAAATCGAATTCAACGGCATATAAAAAGAATTATTCACCATGATCAAGTGGGATTCATTCCTGGGATGCAGGGCTGGTTCAACATTCGCAAATCAATCAACGTGATACATCACATTAACAAAAAAAGAGAGAAGAACCATATGATCCTGTCAATCGATGCAGAAAAGGCCTTCGACAAAATCCAGCACCCTTTCTTAATAAAAACCCTTGAGAAAGTTGGGATAGAAGGAACATACTTAAAGATCATAAAAGCCATTTATGAAAAGCCCACAGCTAACATCATCCTCAACGGGGAAAAACTGAGAGCTTTTTCCCTGAGATCAGGAACACGACAAGGATGCCCACTCTCACCGCTGCTGTTTAACATAGTGCTGGAAGTTCTAGCATCAGCAATCAGACAACAAAAGGAAATCAAAGGCATCCAAATTGGCAAAGATGAAGTCAAGCTTTCGCTTTTTGCAGATGACATGATATTATACATGGAAAATCCGATAGACTCCACCAAAAGTCTGCTAGAACTGATACAGGAATTCAGCAAAGTTGCAGGATACAAAATCAATGTACAGAAATCAGTTGCATTCTTATACACTAACAATGAAGCAACAGAAAGACAAATAAAGAAACTGATCCCATTCACAATTGCACCAAGAAGCATAAAATACCTAGGAATAAATCTAACCAAAGATGTAAAGGATCTGTATGCTGAAAACTATAGAAAGCTTATGAAGGAAATTGAAGAAGATTTAAAGAAATGGAAAGACATTCCCTGCTCATGGATTGGAAAAATAAATATTGTCAAAATGTCAATACTACCCAAAGCTATCTACACATTCAATGCAATCCCAATCAAAATTGCACCAGCATTCTTCTCGAAACTAGAACAAGCCATCCTAAAATTCATATGGAACCACAAAAGGCCCCGAATAGCCAAAGGAATTTTGAAGAAGAAGACCAAAGCAGGAGGCATCACAATCCCAGACTTTAGCCTCTACTACAAAGCTGTCATCATCAAGACAGCATGGTATTGGCACCAAAACAGACACATAGACCAATGGAATAGAATAGAAACCCCAGAACTAGACCCACAAACGTATGGCCAACTCATCTTTGACAAAGCAGGAAAGGAACATTCAATGGAAAAAAGACAGCCTCTTTAACAAATGGTGCTGGGAGAACTGGACAGCAACATGCAGAAGGTTGAAACTAGACCACTTTCTCACACCATTCACAAAAATAAACTCAAAATGGATAAAGGACCTAAATGTGAGACAGGAAACCATCAAAACCTTAGAGGAGAAAGCAGGAAAAGACCTCTCTGACCTCAGCCGTAGCAATCTCTTACTCGACACATCCCCAAAGGCAAGGGAATTAAAAGCAAAAGTGAATTACTGGGACCTTATGAAGATAAAAAGCTTCTGCACAGCAAAGGAAACAACCAACAAAACTAAAAGGCAACCAACGGAATGGGAAAAGATATTCGCAAATGACCTATCAGACAAAGGGCTAGTATCCAAAATCTATAAAGAGCTCACCAAACTCCACACCCGAAAAACAAATAACCCAGTGAAGAAATGGGCAGAAAACATGAATAGACACTTCTCTAAAGAAGACATCCGGATGGCCAACAGGCACATGAAAAGATGTTCAGCGTCGCTCCTTATCAGGGAAATACAAATCAAAACCACACTCAGGTATCACCTCACGCCAGTCAGAGTGGCCAAAATGAACAAATCAGGAGACTATAGATGCTGGAGAGGATGTGGAGAAACGGGAACCCTCTTGCACTGTTGGTGGGAATGCAAATTGGTGCAGCCGCTCTGGAAAGCAGTGTGGAGGTTCCTCAGAAAATTAAAAATAGACCTACCCTATGACCCAGCAATAGCACTGCTAGGAATTTATCCAAGGGATACAGGAGCACTGATGCATAGGGCCACTTGTACTCCAATGTTCATAGCAGCACTCTCAACAATAGCCAAATTATGGAAAGAGCCTAAATGTCCATCAACTGATGAATGGATAAAGAAATTGTGGTTTATATACACAATGGAATATTACGTGGCAATGAGAAAAAATGAAATATGGCCTTTTGTAGCAACGTGGATGGAACTGGAGAGTGTGATGCTAAGTGAAATAAGCCATACAGAGAAAGACAGATACCATATGGTTTCACTCTTATGTGGATCCTGAGAAACTTAACAGGAACCCATGGGGGAGGGGAAGGAAAAAAAAAAAAAAGAGGTTAGAATGGGAGAGAGCCAAAGCATAAGAGACTGTTAAAAACTGAGAACAAACTGAGGGTTGATGGGGGGTGGGAGGGAGGAGAGGGTGGGTGATGGGTATTGAGGAGGGCACCTTTTGGGATGAGCACTGGGTGTTGTATGGAAACCAATTTGTCAATAAATTTCATAAAAAAAATAAATAAAAAATAAAATTTTTTAAACTTAAAAAAAAAAAAACACAAATTGGAGGAAGAAAATGAGGCTAGAAGGTAACTGGAGATTACAGGAACAATTCAAGAGAACCAGAAATAATAACTAGTTAATAATACAAACTCTTACTATATACAGCTCCTCTCCATGTTCTCAGCTTCATTAATAGATATAAAATTATATAAAGTAATAATTATAACAATATATTTTGGGGTTTTGATATATATGTACCATATATAAACACATACATGGTAATATATATTTCTATATACATATATAGATATATATAGTCTATATATATAGATATATATATATAGTCTATATATGTATATATAGACTATATAATCTATATATAGATATATATATGTATATAGATATATGTATATAGATATATATATACTCTATATATGTATATATAGACTATATAGTCTATATATATAGACTATAATATCTATAGATATATATAGTCTATATATGTATATATATATACTATATAGTCTATATATATAGTATATATACTATATATACTATATAGTCTATATATATAGACTATAATATCTATAGATATATATAGTCTATATATGTAGTCTATATATATATATAGACTATAATATCTATAGATATATAATATATATATATAATATCTATAGATATATTATATGTATATATAGACTATATATATCTGTAGATATATAGTCTATATATATAGACTATATAGTCTATATATATAAATAAAATAAATAAATAAATATATAAATATATGTATAAATAAAAAAATAAATAAATAAATATATAAATATATAAATATATATATAGACTATATATATAATCTATACATATAGATATATATAGACTATATCTATATCTATATCTATATCTATATCTATATCTATATATAGTCTATATATCTATATCTATATATATATAGATATATAGTCTATATATATCTATATATTTATATATATAGAGAGAGACATAGATATGTACACACTCTCAGCACAGAGCCCGACGCGGAGCTTGAACTCACAAACTGTGAGATGATGACCTGTGCAGAAGTCGGACAGTCAACCGACTGAGCCACCCAGGCCCCACTATTTCACACTTTAATTTGACAAGTTTTTATTTCATGCATTTTGAGGGCTCTGTTGTTTGGAACATAAGTGTTTATAATTGTTACATCTTGATGCATTGGTCTTTTTCTCATTAAGTGTATATTTTTTTTTTAGTAATTTTTTCCTGCTTTAATGTTTATTTTGTTTTGTATAGCATAGCCATTTCAGCTTTCTTACTGTTGTTATTTGAGCGTTTTATATTTTTTCATCCTCACAGTTTGAATATATTTGTACCTTAAAATATAAAGTATGTCTTCTATACACAACGTTTAGTTGCATAATGCTTTTTTATTCAATCTGAACACTCTTTATTTTGTTTATTGGATTGTATGATCCATTCACATTTAATGTGATTATTAAAACGGATTGATGTTTGCATTTTTCTTTTGTCTTCTATCGGTTTCATGCTTTTTGTTTTTTTTCCATTTATCCTTTATTGCTTTGCTGTATGAATTAAATATTTCCTGATGTGATATTTGAGTTAGTTTAATAACTTTTTGCCATATTTTTTGAGTTATTTTCTTGGTGGTTGCTCAAGGGATTACCATATATGAATACTGGATATATCTTTATATATCTTCAGATTTATACTCACTTAATTCCAGTGGGAAATAAATATATTCCTCCTGTATAGCTCTGTACCTTTTTCCCTTTTGGTGGTGATATATATCAGCATATCAGTGTGTATATATATATATCAATATATATGTATATATATATCAATATATATGTATATATATACATATGTATATATACGTGTGTGTAAGGTTAGATTCTTTGCTTCAGTTTTTTCTTGTTTCTTGAATTACGCTTGCATTACTATATATTTCCCTTTTAGAGTTGCTTTTGCTGTGTCCCAGAGAATTTGGACCATTTTGTTTTCATTATCATTTGATTCTATGTGGGGTTTTTAATTTAAAGTTTATTTATTCTTGAGAGACAGAGACAAAATGTGAGTGGGGGAGGGTAAGAGAGAGAGGGAGACACAAAATCTGAAGCAGGTTCCAGGCTCTGAGCTGTCAGCAGAGAGCCTGATGCAGGTCTCAGACTCAGGAACTGCGAAACTGTGACCTGAGCTGAAGTCGGACGCTTAACTGACTGAGCCGCCCAAGTGCCCCTGATTCTATATATTTTTTTTGATTTCTTCATTTTTTGCGTCATTGGCCCATTGCTTGTTTAGTATCATGTTTTGTCTACATTTATTTGTGCTTTTTCCACTTTTTTTCATATAATTTATTTCTAGTTTTAGAGTATTATAAAAAGATGCATCATATGATTTCAATCTTCTTAAATTTATTGAGGCTTACTTCATGGCTTAATATGTGATCTATTCTGGAGAATTTTCCATGCAAAATTAAAAATAATGGGTATTCTGAGGTGCCTGGGTGGCTCAGTCAGTTAAGCACCTGACTCTCGATTTCACCTCAGGTCAAGATCTCATGGTTTGTGAGTTTGAGCCCTGCATCAGGCTCCACACCATCAGTGCAGAGTCTGCTTGAGATTCTCTATCTCCCTCACTCTCTGTCCCTTCCTTGCTCACTATTTCTCGATCTCTAAATAAATAAATAAATAAATAAGAATGTATATTCTGTTGGTTTTGGATGGAATGTTCTGTATATATCTGTTATGTCTATCTTGTCCAAAGTGTCATTCAAAGGCATTGTTTCCTTATTGGTTTTCTGTCTGGATGATATATCAATTGATGTAAGTGGAGTATTTTTTTAAAAAAAAATTTTTTTAACGTTTATTTATTTTTGGGACAGAGAGAGACAGAGCATGAATGGGGGAGGGGCAGAGAGAGAGGGAGACACAGAATTGGAAACAGGCTCCAGGCTCTGAGCCATCAGCCCAGAGCCTGACACGGGGCTCGAACTCACGGACCGCAAGATCGTGACCTGGCTGAAGTCGGACGCTTAACCGACTGCGCCACCCAGGTGCCCCGATGTAAGTGGAGTATTAAAGTCGCCTACTACTATCATATTACAATCATTTTCTCCCTTCATGACCATTAATATTTGAGTTATGCATTTAGATGCCCAGGTTTGGATGTGTGGATATTTACAATTGTGATATCCTCTGTTTGGATTTATTTTTGATCATTATGCCATTTTTGGGGTTCTTGTTACAATCTCTGTTTAACATTTCTTTTGTTTGATATAGGTATTGCTACTCCAATTTTTTTATTCACTTCTAGTCCCATGGTGAATGTTTTTCCATCCTTTCACTTTTAATCCATACACATCTTATGTCTGAGGTGAGTCTTTTGTAGGCAACATATAGATGGGTCTTGTTTTTTTCAAAACCATTCCACCACTCTATTTCTTTTGATCGGGGCATATAGGCCATTTACACTTAAAGTAATTATTGATAAGTATAAGATTATTGTCATTTAAAATGTTTTTCTGGTTGTTTTTGCCGTTTTTTCTTCATATTTTCTTCTTCTCTTCTCTTTCTTTCTGATTGATGAGTTTCAATTGTGTTTTTCTTGGCCTTTTTTTTTTAATGTTTGGTGTATCTTTCAAAGGTTTTAAGTTTGTGGTTACCATAAAGTTCTAATATAACAACCCAAGGAAATAGCAGTCCATATTAAAACTGATGGCTATTTAAGTTCAAACACATAAGAAAAAAACAGAAAAAAGAAAATATCTTCGTTATTTTTTCTTTTTCCCATTCTCTTCCTTTTATAATTTCTTTTTCACATTTTATGTATATGTTGTCATATTTTACATCTTTTTATTCATATATTTGTTATGCCTAATTATGCCCATTTCTTTTCTACTTAAAGAAGTCCTTTAAACACTTCTTGTAAAGCTGGTTTAGTGGTGATAAACTCCTTTACCTTTTCTTTGTGTGGAATACTATTTATTTCTCCTTCGTATCTGAAGGAAAACCTTGTCTGTTAAAGTATTCTTTGTTGTATTTTTTTTCCTTCAGTACTTTGAATATATTATACCAGTCCCTTCTGGCTTGCAAACTTTTTGCTGAAAAATTGGCTGATACCTTTATAAGTTTTCCCATGTAGATGTCTTTTTGCTTCTCTCTTGTTGCTTTTAAAATTCTCTCTTTATCTTTAACTTTTGACATTTTAATTATGTTCTGTGTTGTGAATCTCCTTTGGTTCATCTTGCTTAGAAGTCTGTTAGCTTCTTAGACTTGGATGCTTATTTCCCTCCCTGAAATGGTCAGTTATTCTTTCTTCAAATAAGCTATCTACACATTTCTCCTGCTTCTTCTTCTGGGACCTGTATAATGAGAATATTTGTTCACCTGATGCTGTCCAAGAAATGTCTTAATCTATCCTCATTTTAAAAAATTCTTTTCTCTTCTTTCTGTTCAGCCTGTCTGTTTTCATTACCCTGTCTTCCAGATTGCTGATATGTTCTTCTGCATCTTCTAATCTATTTTTGACTCCTTCTCGTGTCTTTTTTAGTTTAATTATTATATCCTTCAACTATGATCCGTTCTTTTAATATTTTCTCTTTATTTAAAGTCTTGATGACTTCTTCCATTCTTTACTCCAGCCTGGTACATATTTTTACAATCATTATTTTAAATTATTTATTGAGCATATTTCTTACCTACCTATTTCATTTCATTTTTTCTGAGTTTTTTTTTTCTTATTTTTTTCTTTTGGAACATATTCTTTTGTCTCCCCATTTTGCTTGAGTTTCTGTATTTGTTTCTATGAATTAGGGAAAGTGGCTAATACTCCTAAAGTCGAAGGAGTGGTCTTGTGTATAGAGTATCCTATACAGACTGTTTGTGTGTGTGTGTGTGACATTTGTTGGCTGGTGAGAGCTCCCGTTATAAATGCTAGTTACTTTTTTAAGTTATGGCTTTTTTTTTACAGAAGTAATAAAGAAAAAAACTTAATAGCAAAATAAAAAAATAAGAAGAAAATAATAAAAGGTAAAAAGTAACAAATAAAACAATTTAAAATTTTTTTAATGATTGTATTTATTTTTCAGACAGAGACAGAGCATGAGTGGGGATGGGGCAGAGAGAGAGGGAGACACAGAATGTGAAGCAGGCTCCAGGCTCTGAGCTGTCAGCACAGAACCTGACGTGGGGCTCAAACTCATGAACTGTGAGATCATGACCCTGCCGAAGTCAGACGCTCAACTGACTAAGCCACCCGGGAACCCCACAAATAAAAGAATTTTAAAGGAAAAGAATAAAAGCATAAAAGGAAATGAATAAAAGAAAATAGAAAAGAATAAAACAAAAAAATGAAAATAATTCAAGATTAGACCTATTTTAAAAGAAAAATAAAATAAAAGCTAAAATACAACTTTCCACCTAAAAAAACCCACAAAACTACAGCTTGTTTTCTGAGCCCCCAGCACCACAAGGCAGCTGATATGGTCTGTGGACCCTGAGCTTACTGAAGTCATACACTCACTGTGAGCCAAATCCTGCTGTGTTCTGGGTTTTTAAGGTGGAGGTGGACAGAATGTTTCTGTAGTTCCTCCACCCTTTAAACAGTGGCTTTTTCCCCCCAGTGTCCCAGTATGGCTAGGGCTGGTTTGGGCTTGTGGACCCTCTGATTACTGAGGTAACAAGATTACTGTGATAATCTGACCTGACAGTTAGGGTGTCAGGTCCCCCTAATTATGGTGTCCAAATCCAACCCTTATGGCATCCAGACCCTGCTCATGTCTGGGCTATTCAGGTGGGGATGTAGAGTGTTTCCACGGATCCCTCACCCTTTTAAACTGCAGTTTCTTTTTCTGTGTGCAGCGTGACTAGGGATGGTGTGGGCTTGTGGAAACTGGGTTCGCTGAAGTTGTTAGTTTAGAGATGACTAGACTTGCCAGTTATGGTGTCCAGACCCTGATCCAGTCTAGGCTTTTAAGGTTATGTGGGAATGTACACCATGTTCTCCAGTCCCTCTGATCTTTCCCAGAAGTTCCTCTGCTATTTGTCAGAGTTCTTGTGCTGTCTCTTTTATATGTTAGTTTCACATTTTAACTTTTTTTCTTTTCTAAGCACAAAGGAACCTCTTCCCAGTCCCTCAGTACTATCTCTACCCACTGTCATTTGCAGTGTTGGTTGTGGGGAATCCACTTTGTTAATATGGCAACATCTCTATTGCTGCCCTGATGCCATTTTCTCTATCTTTGGTTGATCAGTAGCTGAGCAGTCAGCCCACAGTTCTTCTTCAGAAGAAATTGTTCTAGAAATAAATGTAATTGTGTTTCTTGGAGGACATAAATTCAGGTTTCCTATGTCACCATCTTAAACCCTGGAAAAATGGTTTTAATTTCTTTAATGTTTATTTTTGAGAGAGAGAGAGAGAGGGAGAGAGAGAGAGAGAGAAAGGAGGGGCAGAGAGAGAGGGAGATACAGAATCCAAAGCAAGATCCAGGCTCTGAGCTGTCAGGACAGAGTCTGACATGGAGCTTGAATCCACAAACCATGAGATCATGACCTGAGCCAAAGTCAGATACTTAACTGACTGAGCAACCCAGGTGCCCCAAAAAGGTTTTAATTTTTAAGGAAAATTTTAATAAAGTAAGAATAGGAGGATGATCCTTTTATGATAAAAATTAAGGTTCATTTCAAGAACAACTGTTATATCCAGAGACAAAAGACATTCATTATCATTACATTCAAGAAAAAATAAGCTCCCATTTATCACTAATATCTAGCCTTATTCTGGAAATTCTTGATAATGATAACAAAAAGATATAACAAGTGGATTGTGTGCAGCATGTCAACCTAGTCCCCAGTGAAACTGATGAAAGTTATTTAAAAACAACTTTTTAAAGTTTTAGGAAATGCTTATAAGATCAAATAGCAAATGAAGAAACAGAGTTAAAAAAACTATTAAGATTTGGTAATTAACATGAGAATATCTGATATTTAAACCAAAACCACTCCCTCTCTTTTACTTCTTAATGAGGTAGAAAATCCACTCTAGACTGCTATAACCTAGAACACAGGGATCCTTTTCCTTTAGCTCCTATTCAGAGAGTTTTCTTCTTACAAGGAACATGACTTCAGCATTTCCCATCTTTCCTTCAGCTACCTAACGCTAAATCCTGGCCAATTATGTTCAAGAGATAGAAAATTATTTCTTCCACTATGTACCCATTAGTGGAATATTGATTCCACCTGGTGTGTGGCATACTAAGAACACTAGGGCCCTGATTACCACTACTGTGGCTCACGAGGAACTGGTTCCACACCAACTAAGCATTTCTTCCCTAACAACTAAGCATTTCTTTCCTAGAGTGGCAGTGTCACTATAGGTTAAGCTGTCCATTGTCCTGACCCCAGCTCTATTTCAAAGATTTTGCCTAGTGAAAAAAAAATAGGCCATAAAACATATAGTTCTCAATCTCTTCTGAAAACAATTAAAATTTTCAAGAAAGGGTGGAAAATTTAAAATCTATAAGAGCTCTCAAAAGCAGTGGAATGTATAGTGAAAAACAATTGGGAGGAGATTCATGGACTGAATGAAGGTCAGCTAGGTTGAATGACAGATTTTATTATAAAATAAAATAGCTGGGCATCAGGGAAAAATATCAAACTCAGATCACAGAAACTATTCTTTCAAAGGAATCAAAATTTGATAGGGTTACCTTGTAAAGGATGTTTTTTGGTCCCAGGGCACTGTTTAAAACAATAGAGCAAACATCTGGAAATCAGTGGAATTTGACATCTGAATCAGGGAAAGAAAGTAATCCAGTCAGTTACTAAAATACAAACAATCAAATGACAATGACAATCTTTTTAGTGGATGGACCAGTACATAGAGTTACTACAATATATTATATTAAATACTTAACTTTAACAAAATATTATGAGTTATACAAAGAAATTAAAACATATAAATGATACACTGGAAAAAGGGAACACAAACTGCCTGTGAAAGTGAAGAGGTGTCATATATAACTGAAAAAGACTTCAAAATAGCCACTATAATATATTCACAGAACTAAATAAAAGCATATGTGAAACAACCTATGATAACAATGTTGCATAAA
This sequence comes from Prionailurus bengalensis, assembly GCF_016509475.1. NCBI lineage: Eukaryota > Metazoa > Chordata > Mammalia > Carnivora > Felidae > Prionailurus > Prionailurus bengalensis. The sequence continues at coordinate 73,346,286 of NC_057361.1, forward strand.
ATAGAGACTTACAATAAAGATATTAAAATTTTTTAAAGAATCGATTAGAAATTCTGATGTTGAGTAGTACAATAACTGAAATTTACAAATTATTACAGGAGCTCAACACTAGATTTAAACTAGCAAAAGGAAAAATTAGTGGCCTCAATTATAAATCAATAGACATTTTGTAAACTGAAGAACAGAGAGTGAAAAAAATCACGAAGGAAAATGAACAGAACCTCAGAAAATGGGGGACACTATCAAACATAATAATATGTGTAATGAAGATCCTGGGAAGATGGTGGCATAGGAGGGCGCTGGGCTCACCACATGTCCTGCTGATCACTTAGATTCCACCTACACCTGCCTAAATAACCCAGAAAACCACCAGAAGACTAGCAGAACGGAGTCTCCAGAGCTCAGCGCAGACGAGAGGTCCATGGGAGAGGGTGCCACAAGGCCCCTCCCGAAGCGGATCTCTGAAGGAAAAGCAAGCTGAGTCTGCCTCTCCCGCCCATGTGAACCTTGCCAATCCACCCCAGCTAATACGGCAGATCCCCAGCACCACAAGTCTGGCAGTGTGCAAGTAGCCCAGACGGGCCACGCCACCTCACAGTGAATCCCGCCCCTAGAAGAGGGGAAGAGAAGGCACATACCAGTCTGACTGTGGCCCCAGCGGTGGGATGGGGGCAGACATCAGGTCTGACTGCGGCCTCGACCACCAACACAAGTTATTCAAGACAGCACAGGGGAAGTGCCCCGCAGTCCCGCACCACTCCAGGGACTATCCAAAATGACAAAACGGAAGAATTCCCCTCAGAAAAATGTCCAGGAAATAACAAGAGCTAACGAACTGATCAAAAACGATTTGAACAATATAACAGAAAGTGAATTTAGAATAATAGTCATAAAATCAATCACTGGGCTTGAAAACAGTATAAAGGACAGCAGAGAATCTCTTGCTACAGAGATCAAGGGACGAAGGAACAGCCAGGAGGAGCTAAAACATGCTATCAATGAACTGCAAAATAAAATGGAGACAATTACAGCTCATATTGAAGAGGCAGAGGAAAGAATAGGTGAACTAGAAGATAAAATTATGGAAAAAGAAGAAGCTGAGAAAAAGAGAGATAAAAAAATCCAGGAGTATGAGGGGAAAATTAGAAAAGTAAGTGATGCACTACAGAGAAATAATCTATGCATAATTGGTATTCCAGAGGAGGAAGAGAGAAGGAAAGGTGCTGAAGGTGTACTTGAAGAAATAATAGCTGAGAACTTCCCGGATCTGGGGAAGGAAAAAGGAATTGAAATCCAAGAGGCACAGACAACTCCCTTCAGACGTAACTTGAATCGATCTTGTGCATGACATATCATAGTGAAACTGGCAAAATACAAGGATAAAGAGAAAATTCTGAAAGCAGCTAGAGATAAACGTGCTCTAACATATAAAGGGAGACTGATAAGACTCGTGACCAATCTCTGTACTGAAACTTGTCAGTCCAGAAAGGAATGGCAGGAGATCTTCAATGTGATGAACAGAAAAAAATATGCAGCCGAGAATCCTTTATCCAGCAAGTCTGTCATTTAGAATAGAAGGAGAGATAAAGGTCTTCCCAAACAAACAAAAACTGAAGGAATTGGTCACCACTAAACCAGCCCTACAAGAGATCCTAAGGGGGATCCTGTGAGACAAAGTACCAGAGACATCTCTACAAGCATGAAACCTATGGACATCACAATGACTCTAAACCCATATCTTTCTACAATAACACTGAATGTAAATGGATTAAATGCGCCAAGCAAAAGAAATAAGGTATCAGAATGGATAAAGAAACAAGACCCATCAATTTGATGTCTACAAGAGACTCATTTTCGACCTGAGGACACCTTGAGATTGAGAGTGAGGGGATGGAGAACTATTTATCATGCCACTGGAAGTCAAAAGAAAGCTGGAGTAGCCATACTTATATCAGACAAACTAGACTTTAAATTAAAGGCTGTAACAAGAGATGAAGAAGGACATTATATAATAATCACAGGGTCTATCCATCAGGAAAAGCTAACAATTATAAATGTCTATGCTCCGAATACAGGAGCCCCCAAATATACAAAACAATTACTCACACACATAAGCAACGTTACTGATAAGAATGTGGTAATTGCAGGGGACTTTAACACTCCACTTACAGAAATGGATAGATCATCTAGACACACGGTCAATAAAGAAACAAGGGCCCTGATTGATACAATGGATCAGATGGACTTGACAGATATATTTAGAACTCTGCATCCAAAAGCAACAGAATATACTCTCTTCTCGAGTGCACATGGAATATTCTCCAAGATAGACCACCTACTGGGTCAAAAAACAACCCTTCATAAGTATACAAGAATTGAGATCATACCATGCATACTTTCAGACCACAGTGCTATGAAGCTTGAAATCAACCACAGAAAAAAGTCTGGAAAACCTTCAAAAGCATGGACGTTAACGAACACCCTACTAAAGAATGAATGGGTCAACCAGGCAATTAGAGAAGAAATTTAAAAACATATGGAAACAAATGAAAATGAAAAGACAACAATCCAAACGCTTTGGGATGCAGCAAAGGCAGTCCTGAGAGGAAAGTACATTGCAATCCAGGCCTATCTCAAGAAAAAAAAAATCCCAAATACAAAATCTCACAGCACAACTAAAAGAAATAGAAGCAGAACAGCAAAGACACCCTAAACCCAGCAGAAGAAGAGAAATAATCAATATCAGAGCAGAAATAAACAATATAGAATCTAAAAAAATGTAGAGCAGATCAACGAAACCAAGAGTTGGTTTTTTGAAAAAATAAACAAAATTGATAAACCTCTAGCCAGGCTTCTCAAAAAGAAAAGGGAGGTGACCCAAATGGATAAAATCATGAATGAAAATGCAATAATTTTAGCCAATCCCTCAGAAACACAAGCAATTATCAGGGAATACTATGAAAAATTATATGCCAACCAACTGGACAATCTGGAAGAAATGGACAAATTCCTAAAAACCCACACGATTCCAAAACTCAATCAAGAGGAAATAGAAAGCTTGACCAGACACATAACCAGTGAAGAAATTGAATCATTCATCAAAAATCTCCCAACAAATAAGAGTCCAGGACCAGATGGCTTCCCAGGGGAGTTCTACCAGATGTTTAAAGCAGAGATAATACCTACCTTTCTCAAGCTGTTCCAAAAAATTGAAAGGGAAGAAAAACTTCCAGACTCATTCTATGAAGCCAGTATTACTTTGATTCCTAAACCAGACAGAGACCCAGGAAATAAAGAGAACTACAGGCCAATATCCCTGATGAATATGGATGCAAAAATTCTCAATAAGATACTAGCATATCGAATTCAACAGCATATAAAAAGAATTATTCTCCATGATCAAGTGGGATTCATTCCTGGGATGCAGGGCTAGTTCAACATTCGCAAATCAATCAATGTGATACATCACATTAATAAAAGAAAATATAAGAACCATATGATCCTGTCAATCGATGCAGAAAAGGCCTTTGACAAAATTCAGCAACCTTTCTTAATAAAAACCCTCGAGAAAGTCGGGATAGAAGGAAAAATACTTAAACATCATAAAAGCCATTTATGAAAAGCCCACAGCTAACATCATCTTCAATGGGGAAAAACTGAGAGCTTTTTCCCTGAGATCAGGAACACGACAGGGATGCCCACTCTCACCACTGTTGTTTAACATAGTGTTGCATGTTCTAGCATCATCAATCAGACAACAAAAGGAAATCAAAAGCATCCAAATTGGCAAAGATGAAGTCAAGCTTTCACTTTTTGCAGATGACATGATAGTATACATGGAAAATCCGATAGACTCCACCAAAAGTGTGCTAGAACTGACACATGAATTCAGCAAAGTTGCAGGATACAAAATCAAAGTACAGAAATCAGTTGCATTCTTATACACTAACAATGAAGCAACAGAAAGACAAATAAAGAAACGGATCCCATTCACAATTGCACCAAGAAGCATAAAATACCTAGGAATAAATCTAACCAAAGATGTAAAACATCTGTATGCTGAGAACTATAGAAAGCTTATGAAGTTAATTGAAGAAGATTTAAAGAAATGGAAAAACATTCCATGCTCATGGATTGGAAGAATAAATATTGTCAAAATGTCAATACTACCCAAAGCTATCTACACATTCCATGCAATCCCAATCAAAATTGCACAAGCATTCTTCTCGAAACTAGAACAAGCAATCCTAAAATTCATATGAAACCACAAAAGGCCCCAAATAGCCAAAGTAATTTTGAAGAATAATACCAAAGCAGGAGGCATCACAGTCCCAGACCTTAGCCTCTACTACAAAGCTGTAATCATGAAGACAGCATGGTATTGGCACAGAAACAGACACATAGACCAATGGAATAGAATAGAAACCCCAGAACTAGACCCACAAACGTATGGCCAACTCATCTTTGACAAAGCAGGAAAGAATATCCAATGGAAAAAAGACAGTCTCTTTAACAAATGGTGCTGGGAGAACTGGGCAGCAACATGCAGAAGGTTGAAACTAGACCACTTTCTCACACCATTCACAAAAATAAACTCAAAATGGATAAAGGACCTGAATGTGAGACAGGAAACCATCAAAACCCTAGAGGAGAAAGCAGGAAAAGACCTCTCTGACCTCAGCCATAGCAATGTCTTACTTGTCACATCCACAAAGGCAAGGGAATTAAAAGCAAAAATGAACTACTGGGACTTTATGAAGATAAAAAGCTTCTGCACAGCAAAGGAAACAACCAACAAAACTAAAAGGCAACCAACGGAATGGGAAAAGATATTTGCAAATGACATATGGACAAAGGGCTAGTATCCAAAATCTATAAAGAGCTCATCAAACTCCACACCCATAAAACAAATAACCCAGTGAAGAAATGGGCAGAAAACATGAATAGACACTTCTCTAAAGAAGACATCCGGATGGCCAACAGGCGCATGAGAAGTTGTTCAACGTTGCTCCTCATCAGGGAAATACAAGTCAAAACCACACTCAGATATCACCTCACGCCAGAGTGGCCAAAATGAACAAATCAGGAGACTATAGATGCTGGAGAGGATGTGGAGAAAGGGCAACCCTCTTGCACTGCTGGTGGGAATGCAAATTGTTGCAGCCACTCTGAAAAACAGTGTGGGGGTTCCTCAAAAAATTAAAAATAGACCTACCCTATGACCCAGCAATAGCACTGCTAGGAATTTACCCAAGGGATACAGGAGTACTGATGCATAGGGGCACTTGTACCCCAATGTTTATAGCAGCACTCTCAACAATAGCCAAATTATGGAAAGAGCCTAAATATCCATCAACTGATGAATGGATAAAGAAATTGGGGTTTATATACACAATGGGGTAGTACGTGGCAGTGAGAAAGAAGGAAACATGGCCCTTTGTAACAACATGGATGGAACTGGAGAGTGTTATGCTAAGTGAAATAAGCCATACAGAGAAATACAGATATCATATGTTTTGACTCTTATGTGGATCCTGAGAAACTTAACAGGAACCCATGGAGGAGAGGAAGGAAAAAAAAGAAAAAAAGGAGATTAGAGTGGGAGACAGCCAAAGCATAAGACACTCTTAAAAACTGAGAACAAACTGAGGGTTGATGGGGTGTGGGAGGGAGGGTAGGGTAGGTGGTGTGTATTGAGGAGGGCACCTTTTGGGATGAGCACTGGGTGTTATATGGAAACCAATTTGATAATAAAGTTTATATATTGAGAAATAAATAAATAAATAAATATTAAATTTTTAGCAGTAAAAAAAATAAAAAAAATAAAACCAGGCTTACTTTTTATTATCTTTTTTTCCTTTAGATCAGACTTAAACTTTTGTTTGTTTATTAATTTGTGTTTTCATTTCCTTACCTGCATTTTTTGGATTGGGCTTCTTCTTTTTTTTTTCTTTCATTTTCTTTGTTTCTTTTTTTTTGGAATCAGGTTTATAGTTTTCTCATTGCATGTTTTTTTTCATTCCTTTTCCTTTTCTCTCTTTTGTTTTGGGGGGAACGTTATGCTTTCTTTTTTCTTTTTTTTCCAGGCTAATTTTAACAAACAAAGCAGCACACCTTGTTAAAGGTCCAAACACTCCCCATGGCAGGCTAGGAGGACCTCTGCACAAGAATGACCATTGGGGAAGAGTATCCAAAACCCAATAGCAGAGTGCAAGCAGCATATATCAGAAACACATCCTGAAGTGCTTGGCCCTGGATAGTGTATGACCCATATAGATATAGATATAGATATAGATATAGATATAGATATATAGACATATAGATATATATGGAATTATTCTCAGGAGCAGGTAGCATAATAAGATTTCAAAACACAAAAAAGACAGAAACTTACCTAAAATGACAAGATGTTGGAATTTTCCTCAAAAGAAAGGTCAAAAAGAAATCATAGCCAGGGACTTGATCAAAACAGATATAATATACATGAACAATAATTGAGAACAGCAGTCATAAGACTATTAGCTTGGCTTGAATAAAGCATAGAAGACATCAGAGAAAACCTTGCTTCTGTGAGCAAAGACCTTAAAACTAGGCTGAAATTTAAAAAAAAATGCTATAACTGAGATGCAAAACCGACTGGATACAGTCACAATGAGGATTAAAGAAGGGGAGGAGAGAACAGGTGATTTAGAAGACAAAAAAGTGGAAAATAATGAAGCTGAAAAGAAGAGGGAGAGACAATTATTTGATCACAAAGGTAGACTTAGGGAATTCAGTGTTTCCATAAGGTGAAACACTATCCTTATCATAGGAGTCCCAGAAGAAGAGTGGGGAAAAGAGGCAGAAAGTTTATCTGAACAAATTTTAGCTGAGAACATCCCAAATCTGAGGAAGGAAACAAGCATCCCAGTCCAAGAGACACAGACAGCTATCCACAAAATCAACATAGTCAACATCATGACATATCATAGTGAAACTTGCAAAATACAAACCTAAGAAGAGTATTCTGAAAGCAGCTAGGGAGAAAAAAAAGGCCTTAAACTACAAGGGTAGACACATTTGGTTATCAGCATACCTATCCACTGAAACCTGGCAGGACTGGAGGGAACGGCAGGAAATATTCAACTTGCTGAATAGGACAAATGTGAAGCCAAGAATTCTTTATCCAGGAAGGCTGACATTCAGAATATAAGGAGACATACAAAGTGTGCCTGACAAACAAAAACTAAAGGAGATTGTGACCACTAAACCAGTCCTTCAAGAAATTTTAAGGGAGACTCAGTGGAGGAAAAAATAGCAAAGCAACAAAAGACTAGAAAGGACCAGAGGATATCAGTAGAAATACAAACTCTACAGGTACTCAATGGCACTAAATTTATATCTTTCAGTAATCACTTTCAGTGTAAATGGACTAAATGCTCCAATGAAAAGACATAGGGTATCAGAATGGATTAAAAAAAAAAAAAGACCCATCTGTATGCTGCCTACAAGAGACTCATTTTACACTTAAAGACATTTTGTGATTGAAAGTGAGGGAATGGAGAATCATCTATCATGCTAATGCAAGTCAAAAGAAATCCAGAGTAGCCATACTTGTATCAGAAAACTAGAATATGAACCAAAGACAGTGACAAGTGATGAAGAAAAGCACTACATCATAATTGAAGGGTGGATCCACCAAGAACATCTAAGAATTATATATATTTATGCCCCCAACATGAAATACCCAAATATAAATCACAAACATGAAGAAACTAATTAATCACAAACATAAAGAAACTCATTGACAATAATACCATAAAATAAAGGACTTTAACACCCCACTTGCAGCAAGGGAAGGATCACATAAGTAGAAAATCAATAAGGAATCAATGGCTTTGAATGACACAATGGACCAGATGGACTTAACAGATATATTCAAAATATTTTATTTTAGAGCAACAGAATACACATTCTTCTCAAGTGCAAATGGAACATTCTCCAGAATAGGTCATATACTGGGTGAAAAATCAGCCCTTAACATATACAAAGTGATTCAAGATCATACCATGCATATTTTTGGACAACAACCCTATGAAACTTGAAGTCAACCACAAAAGAAAATTTGGAAAACCCTCAAAAACATAGAGGTTAAAGAACATCCTACTAAAGCATGAATGGGTTAACCAGGAAAATAAAGAAGAAACTAAAAAATACATGGAAGCAAATGAAAATGAAAATATGACTGTCCCAACCCTTTGGGATGCAGCAAAGGCAGTCCTAAGAGGAATGTATATTACAATTCAGGCCTATCTCAAGAAACAAAAAAGGTCCCAAATACAAACTCTATTTAAGAGACGAGTTGCATATTCTTGGCTATTTTGTTGCAAATTAATTGACCATAAATACATATGTGGATTTATTTCTGGGCTCTCTATTCAGATTGAGGTTTTAATAACCGACTTCCATGCTGTATAGAACAGGAATACCTAGGGGAGCCTGGGTGGCTCAGTCGGTTGAGCATCCAACTTCAGCTTAGGTCATGATCTCACAGTTCATGAGTTTATGCCCCGCGTTGGGCTCTGTGCTGACAGTTCAGAGCCTGGAGCCTGCTTCTGATTATCTGTCTCCCTCTCTCTCTGCCCCTTCCCTGCTCATGTTCTGTATCTCTCTGTCTCTCAAAAATGAATTAACATGAAAAAAATAAAAGAAAGAGAACAGGAATACCTAAAAAATTAACACTGCTAGATTGAGCATGAAAGCATTTGACTCTCCTGGCTAAATGACCCCAACAACCTTTATCTGTTTCTTGTTCATAAATGGTGATGACATGCAAATTTACATTCTGCTTCCCACCTTAAACTTATTTTTATTTTGAGGGGGAACCAAGATGGCAGAACAGCATGGAGGTTTTTTGTGTGTCTTATGTCCATGAAATATAGCCAGACCAACACTAAACCATCCTGCACACCTAGAAAACTTATTTGAGGATTAACACAACAATATGCACAACCTGAACCACAGAATTCACCAGGCACGTGGTGCAGAGAGGTGAACTTGGGGAGTGAGAAGCTGCAGCAGGCAGGGAGCTGCTTTTGTGGGTGAAGAGAGGACAAAATGGGGACGGGGAGAATACAGGAAAAGCACTCCTCCCCAAAGGCAGCTGGAGAGAAAGTGCAAAATTGGAAGCAACCACAGGGACTAAACTAAAAAGGGAGAAAAGAGAAAGGAGAGGGGTTAAATTTCATTAAGACTGTAAACAAGGGGATTACAGAGTCTGCATCTCCACAGCTGGATACCTATTGGTGCTCTGGTGGGAAGGGCAAATCCCCAGGAGCATGGTGGGGTCCGGGATGTCCTTGGGCCACATGGGGAAAAGCGTTTCCACTGCTGGAAGGACATTTGGTAGAGACTGTTGAGGCCACCTGGTCACAGCAGACCCCAGAGAATGGCCACATTAGCTGGTGCTGGGGCAAGGTCATTAAGGGTGAAACCTGGTGCCAGATGTGTGTTGTAATTTTCCATAATCCCTGAAATCCTGCTGCTACACTGTCTCACAAACTTTTTCTGGGGCATACTGGCACCTGGCTGCAGTCTCAGGGTACTAGCAGAAGCAGGGTCAAGCAAGCATTCCTGGGTGCAGCAGATATTTGGCCATTGCTTGGTGAGACCCTCTTGCAGAGGGGTGAAATGGGTCAAAGCCACAGTCCTTAAGAAGTAAGGGGCTTGGGAAAACAGCCACATCTGAGACAAAATTCTGGAGAGAGGTACTGCCTGGGGCGTGGTCACGGACAGCGAAAAAGTGGGGAGTGGATGAAAGCTGAAGACAAAGGATGAGTGTGCAATTGCTGATCATGGAGATCAGAGTTCTGATACTAGAGAATGGGTAGCTGGGTGACACCAATTTCACTGCTCCTGGACATGCACATATGCACCTATGAGTGCCACAACACTCCACCCCAGTAGCCTAGCAGCTCCATATAGTGGAGAACAGAGCCATTACACTAAGACCTGTCCAACTGGGCCAACCTACTCTTCAAGAACACAAGTCTCACTGCCTGATTATTTTATGGACTATAAAGTGCTTCATAGTCTGAGTTCTAGGGGAAAATGAAATAATTACAGTCATATTTAAATCTGTTAGCAGGTCCATCTATTCAATTTTTTTTCTTTCTTTTTTCTCTTTTTTACTTCTTTCCTTTTTTTGAAAACAGAAAGAAAAATCAATTTCATTATAAATTTTTATTAAAATATTTTACCTTTTTTACTATATTTTTACTTTTATGTAAATGTTTTCAAATTCTATTTTATTGGGGCGCCTGGGTGGCGCAGTCGGTTAAGCGTCCGACTTCAGCCAGGTCACGATCTCACGGCCCGTGAGTTCGAGCTCCGTGTCAGGCTCTGGGCTGATGGCTCAGAGCCTGGAGCCTGTTTCCGATTCTGTGTCTCCCTCTCTCTCTGCCCCTCTCCCGTTCATGCTCTGTCTCTCTCTGTCCCAAAAATAAATAAATGTTGACAAAAAAATTCAAATTCTATTTTATTTCCATCATTTTATTTTAGTCTACTACACTGTATCCACTTTTTCAAATTTTCAACTGATTTATTTTTTCCCTCTTTTTTGTTTCTTTTCTGTTTCTTGATTATAGAAAGAGAGAAACTTCATTTTTATTAAAAATATTTCTCTTAATTTTTCTACTATATTCTTTACTTTTGTGTAAATGTTTTCAAATTCTGTTTTACTCCCATCATTTCATCTTAGTCTACTTCAGTGTATTCATTTTTTTCAAATTCTCAAAACATTTCCTTCCCCCCTCTTTTTTCTCTAATCCATCAAACCACTTTCATCATCCAGACCAAAACACACCTAGGATCTAGAATCATTTATTCGATTGTGTGTGTGTGTGTGTGTGTGTGTAATTTTTTAATTTTAATATATTTTTTTAATTTTAAAGTTTAAAGTTTAATTTTTCTACATCATTAATTCATTTTCTCCCTTCAAAATGATGAAACGAAGGAATTCACCCCAAAAGAAAAAGCATGATGAAATGACAGCCAGGGATTTAACCAACACAGACATAAGCAAGATGTCTGAACCAGAATTCGGAATCATGATAATAAAAATACTAGCTGGAGTCGAAAATAGTTTAGAATCCCTTTCTGTGGATATAAAAAGTAAAAACTACTCAGGATTAAATAAAGAAAATTCTATCACTGAGCTGCAATAATGGATGGATGCCGTGGCAGCAATGATGGATGAGGCAGAACAGAGAATAAGGGATATAGAGGACAAATTTATGGAGAATAACGAAGCAGAAAAAAAGAGGGAGATCAAGGAAAAAAAGCATCATGTAAGAAATAGAGAAATCAGTGATTCATTTAAAAGGAAAAACATCAGAATCATAGGGGTCACAGAAGATGAAGAGAAAAATAGGGGTAGAAGGGCTATGTGAACAAATCATAGTGGAAAATATTCCTAACGTGGGGAAAGGCACAGACATCAAAATCCAGGAAGCACAGAGGACCCCCATTAGATTCAACAAAAACCGACCATCAACAAGGCATATCATAGTCAAATTCACAAAATAGTCAGGCAAGGAGAGAATCATGAAAGCAGCAAGGGAAAAAAAAAGTCCTTACCATACAAGGGAAGACAGATCAGATTTGCAGCAGACTTATCCACAGAAACTTGGCAAGCCAGAAATGAGTGGCAGGACATATTAAATGTGCTGAATCAGAAAAAATATACAGCCAAGAACCCTTTATCCAGCAAGGCTGTCATTCAACATAGAAGGAGAGATAAAAAGTTTCCCAGACAAAAAAAAAATTAAAGGAGTTTGTGACCACTAACCCATCCCTGCAAGAAATTTTAAGAGGGACTCTCTGAGGGGAGAAAAGATGAAAATATAAATAAATAAATAAATAAATAAATAACCAAAGCAACAAAGATTAGAAACGACCAGAGAACACCACCAGAAACTCCAACTCTACAAGCATCATAATGGCAATAAATTCATATCTTTCAGTACTCACTCTAAACGTCAATGGACTAAAAGCTCCAATCAAGAAACATAGGGTAACAGAATGGATAAGAAAACAAGATCCATCTATATGCTGTTTACAAGAGACCCACTTTAGACCTAAAGACACCTTTGGATTGAAAATAAGGAAATGGAGAACCATCTATCATGCTAATGGTCAACAAAAGAAAGCCAGAGTAGCCATACTTATATCAGACAACCTAGACTTTAAAATAAAGACTGTATCAAAGGATCCAGAAGGGCATTATATCATAATCAAGGGGTCTATCCACCAAGAAGACCTAAGAATTGTAAAAATTCATGCACCAAATGTGGAGCACCCAAATATATAAATCAATTAATCACAAACATAAAGAAACTAATCAATAGTAATACCATAATAGTAGGAGAGTTCAACACCCCACTTCCAGCAATGGACAGATCATCTAATCAAAAAACCAACAAGGAAACAATGGCTTTGAGTGACACACTGGACCAGATGGACTTAACAGAGATTTTCAGAACATTTCATCCTAAAGCAGCAGAATATACATTCTTCTCCAGTGCACATGGAACGTTCTGCAGAATAAACCACATACTGGTACACAAAACAGCCCTAAGTAAGCACAATAATATCAAGATCATACCATGCATATTTTCAGACCACAACGCTATGAAACTCAAAATCAACCACAAGAAAAAATTTGTAAAGGTAACAAATACTTGGAGACTAAAGAGCATCACACTAAAGAATGAATGGGCTAACCAAGAAGGTAAAGAGGAACTTAAAAAGTTCATGGAAGCCAATGAAAATGATAACACCACAACCCCAAACCTCTGGGATGCAGCAAAGGGGGTCATAAGAGGAAAGTATACAGCAATCCAGGCCTTCCTAAAGAAGGAAGAAAGATCTTATATACACAAACTAACCTTATGCTTTAAAGAGCTGGAAAAAGAACAGTAAATAAAATCCAAAACCAGCAGAAGACAGGAAATAATAAAAACTAGAGCAGAAATTAATGCTATTGAAACCAAAAAACAGTAGAACAGATCAATGAAACCAGAAGCTGGTTCTTTGGAAGCATCAACAAAATTGATAAACCACTAGCCAGTTTGATCAAAAAGAAAAAGGAAAGGACCCAAATAAATAAAATCAAGAATGAAAGAGGAGAGATCACAACCAACACAGCAGAAATAAAAACAATAATAAGAGATTATTATGAACAATTATATGCCAATAAAATGGGCAATATGGAAGAAATGGACAAATTCCTAGAAACTTATACACTACCGAAACTGAAAGAGGAAGAAATAGAAAATTTTAACAGACACATAACCAGTAAGGAAATTGAATGAGTAATCAATAATATCACAAAAGGCAAGAAGTCAGGGCCAGATGGTTTCCCAGGGGAATTCTACCAAACATTTAAGGAAGAGTTAACATCTATTCTCTTGAAGCTGTTCCAAAAAATAGAAATGGAAGGAAAACATCCAAACTCTTTCTATGAAGCCAGCATTACCCTGATTCTTAAACCAGACAAAGACCCTCCTAAAAAAGAGAACTATAGACCAATTTCCCTGATGATCATGGATGCAAAAATCCTCAGCAAGATATTGGCCAACCGGCTCCAACAATACATTAAAAAAAATTATTCACCACGACCAAGTGAGATTTATAATTGGGATGCAGAGCTGGTTCAATATCAGCAAAACAACGTGATTCTTCACATCAATAAAAAGAAAGGACAAGAATCATGATTCTCTCAGTAGATGCAGAAAAAGCATTTGACAAAATACAGCATCCTTTCTTGATAAAAACCCTCAAGTATGTAGTGATATACAAGGAGCATACCTCGAGATCATAAAAGCCATATATGAATGACCCAATGGTAATATCATCCTCAGTGGGGAAAAACTGAGAGCTTTCCCCCTAAGGTAAGCAACAAGACAAGGGATGTCCACTCTCACCACTGTTATTCAACATAGTTTAGGAAGTCTTAGCCTCTGAAATCAGACAACAGAAAGAAATAAAAGGCATCCAAATGAGCCAGGAGGAGGTCGAACTTTCACTCTTCGCAGATGACATGATACTCGATATGTAAAACCCTAAAGATACAACCAAAAGACTTCTAGAATTGATTCATGAATTCAGCAAAGTTGCAGGATATGAAATCAATGCACAGAAATTGGTTGCATTCCTATACAACAACAATGAAGCAACAGAAAGAGTAATCAAGGAATCGATCCCATTGACAATTGCACCAAAACCCAGAAAGTACCTAGGAATAAATCTAACCAAAGAGGTGAAAAATCTATACACTTAAAACTATAGAAAGCTTATGAAAGAAATTGAAGACACACAAAAAATGGAAAAAGATTCCACACTCCTGGAAAGGAAGAACAAATATTGTTAAAATGTCAATACTACGCAAAGCAATCTACATATTCAATGCAATCCCTATCAAAATAACACCAGAATTCTTCACAGAGGCAGAACAAATAATCCTAAATTTATATGGAACCAGAAAAGACCCCGAATTGCCAAGGCAATCTTGAAAAAGAAAACCAAAGCAGGAGGCATCACAATCCCAGACTTCAAGCTATACTACAATGTTGTAATCATCAGGACAGTATGGTACTGGCAGGAGAACAGACACTCAGATCAATGGAACAGAATAGAGAACCCAGAAATGGACCCACAAATGTATGACCAACTAATCTTTGACAAAGCAGAAGAGAATATTCAGTGGAATCAAGACCATCTCTTCAGCAAGTGGTGCTGTGAAAATGGACAGCAACATGCTTAGAAAAATGAACCTGGACCACTTTCTTACACCATACACAAAAATAAACTCAAAATGGATGAAAGACCTCAATGTAACATAGGAAGCCATCAAAACCTTCGAGGAGAAAGAAGGAAAAAACCCCTTGATCTTAGCCGCGGCAACTTCTTACACAACACGTCTCCAGAGGCAAGGGAAACAAAAGGAAAAGTGAACTACTGGGACCTGATCAATATAAAAAGCCTCTGCACAACGAAGGAAACAATCAGCAAAACTAAAAGACAACCGACAAAATGGGAGAAGATATTTTCAAATGACATATCAGACAAAGGGTTAGTATTCAAAATCTATAAAGAACTTATTGAAGTCAACACCCAAGAAACAATTAATCCAGTGAAGAAATGGGCAAAAAACATGAATAGACACTTCTCCAAAGAAGACATCCATATGACCAACCAACACATGAAAAAATGGTCAACTTCACTCATCATCAGGGAAATACAAATCAAAACCATTGTGAGATACCACCTTACACCTGTCAGAATGGCTAATATTAACAACTCAGGCAACAACAGATTTTGCAAGGATGCGGAGAAAGAATATCTCTTTTGCATTGTTGGTGGGAATGCAAGCTGGTGTAGCCACTATGGAAAGCAGTATGGAGGTTCCTCAAAAAACTAAAAATAAACTACCCTACGACCCAGCAATTGCACTACTAGGTATTTATGCAAGGAATACAGGTGTGCTGTTTTGAAAGGACACATGCTCCTCCATGTTTATAGCAGCACTGTCAACAATAGTCAAAGTATGGAAAGAGCCCAAATGTCCATTGATGGATGAATGGATAAAGAAGATGTGGTATATATATATATATATATATATATATATATATATATATATATAATGGAGTATTACTCGGCAATCAAACAGAATGAAATCTTGCCATTTGCAACTACGTGGATGGAACTGGAGGGGATTATTCTAAGTGAAATTAGTCAGAGAAAGACAAATATCATATGACTTTACTCATATGAGGACTTTAAGAGACAAAACAGGTGAATATAAGGGAAGGGAAACAAAAATAATATAAAAACAGGGAAGGGGACAAAACATAAGAGACTCATATATACAGAGAACAAACTGAGGGATACTGGAGGGGTTTTGGGAAGGTGGATGGGCTAAATGGGTAAGGGTACTAAAGAATCTACTCCTGAAATCATTATTGCACTATATGCTAACTAATTTGGATGTAAATTAAAAAATATTAAAATAAAATAAAAAACTTGTTTTTTTTTTATTTCTCTGTCAGTGTGCAAGGCATATAGTTGGCTTTAGGCATTTCTCAGAACTAGATTCTTTAAAACAATAAAAGTTGACCTACCAAATAATTAAATCAATAAAGTATACATGTTTATGTATGCTAGTATGTATGTAAAATGTTTAGTTTAAAAGCTGAAAACAAATTTAATCAAGCCAATAGCTACCTTTTCTTTGTATAATATTATTAGAATTAATTGAGCACATGATATAGGCAAAGCATTGCTCTAAGTTCTTTAGATTTATTATATCATTCAATCCTCACGACAAAAATGCTTATAGTTACTGTTGTCATCCCCTTCTCGTAGAGAAGGAAAATGATGCAAAGAGAGGTACATTAACTTGCCTAGACTTATAAAGAGCAAATGTTTGGACCCAGACCGTGAGTCTCTAGGGCTTACAATATTATTTTGTTTTCTGTATCTCCTTTCAATATGATCTACATTCTTTGAATAATAAAACAAGACAATACTTTACTTTGTGTGGGAAGCTTGAGATTCAGGATTGCCAAGGCCCAGAAAATAACCACAGCAACATAAGTTTAAATAAAAAGAAAAACCCAAGAACCTAAGATCTGTGAAAAAACTATGTCTAGGGAGAAGTTTTATTTGCTGAGTATGGTTAACTGTGTTTAAAAATTTAATTATTTAATGTTTGATTTTAAATTTTGTTGTATTAAACTATAATGTAATCTTCCAACTGTGAACCCCTCAATTACCAATAAAATTCTGCTGCACACATAGAAATTAAAGGTCAAATAAAAATGTCAGTTATATTATAATAAAACAAGTGCAGAAATATTAATATCAGGCAAAAATAATTCACAATGAAAACATTAAAAATACTTCATAATGATAAATTAGCTGATACACTTTATATATGATGTATAAGCAAGAGCACGACAAGTAATTTTTATGTGTGTAATAATATAATGTTAAAGTATATAAAACGATAAAATTATTAGTCTAGGTAGTATTTTGGTTTCAACATTTTATTTTTAAAATAATGATGAAGTGTCAGGTCATTAGTGTGAAACATTTTTAATCCATTGGTATTACAAAATGTTCCTAAGTGGTAATAACAAGAGAGGGTATATGTATTCTTAAAATAGTCCAAGAAATAAAACCAAGGTCTCCAATGAATTAAGAAATAAAATGAGGGGCGCCTGGGTGGCGCAGTCGGTTAAGCGTCCGACTTCAGCCAGGTCACCATCTCGCGGTCCGTGAGTTCGAGCCCCGCGTCGGGCTCTGTGCTGACAGCTCAGAGCCTGGAGCCTGTTTCTGATTCTGTGTCTCCCTCTCTCTCTGCCCCTCCCCCGTTCATGCTCTGTCTCTCTCTGTCCCAAAAATAAATAAACGTTGAAAAAAAATTTTAAAAGAAATAAAATGAGCACTCCCATTAGGAAGCACAGGTATGAAATACTTGTGTTTTTTTAGACTCGGGTATATTAGGTTTTGGGTCTCTATCAGTAAAAGTAGAATGAAAGTTTTCCAAGCATCTGCTGGACTTGACAGCAAAAAAAAAAAAAAAAAAAAAAAAAAGCCTCATGGTTATTTTTTTTCAAGGTTTTATTTAAATTGTAGTTAGTTAACATACTGTGTAATATTAATTTCAGGTGTACAATTTAGTGATTCATCACTTACATACAATGCCCAGTGCTCATCATAAGTGCCTTCCGTGGGCTTCTGGGTCTCTCAGGCTTCCCACTTCAGCTCAGGTCATGATCTCGCAGTTTGTGAGTTCGAGCCCTACGTCGGGCTCTGTGCTGACAGCTTGGAGCCTGGAGCTTGCTTCGGATTCTGTGTCTCCCCCTCTCTCTACCCCTCCCATGCTCATGCTCTGTCTCTTTCTCTCTATAATAAAAATAAACGTTAAAAAATTAAAAAAAAGAAATGCCTTCTGTAATCCCAATAAACATTTGACTTATCCCCACCCCCTCCCCCCAGCCAGTTCACCTCCTTTCCAGAAACACTCAAGTTTAGTGTATATAAAGAGTCTGTGTTCTGGTATGCCTCTCTTTTTCTCCCACCAATGTTCATTTGTTTTGTTTCTTAAATTCCATATATGACTGAAATCATATGCTATTTATCTTTCTCTGACTTATTTCACTTAGCATGATGCACTGTAACTCCATCCACATCATTGCAAATGACAAATTTCATTTTTTAATGGCTGAGTAATACACACAAACACACACACACACATATATGACAACTTCTTTATTCATTCATCAGTTGATGGACATTTGGGGTCTTTCAATACTTTGACTATTATTAATGCTGCTTTCAACAGCAGGGTGTATGTATCCCTCCAAATTATTATTTTTGTACCCTTTGGGTAAATGTCTAGTAGCGTAGTTGCTGGATCATAGGGTAGTCCTATTATTAACTTTCTGAGGAAACTCCATGTTTTTTTCCAGAGTGGCTGCACCAGGTGCAATTTCCACCCACAGTGTAAGAGACTTTCCCTTTCTATGTATCCTCATCAACACCTGTTGTTTTCTGTGTTGTTAATTTTAGACATTATGACATGTGTCAGGTGATACCTCATTGCAGTTTTGATTTGTGTTTCCCTGATGATCGTGATATTGAGCATATTTTCATGTCTGTTAGCCATCTGTATGTGTTCTTTGGAAAAATGTGTATTCATGTTTTCTTCCCATTTCCTAATAAGATTATTTCTTTTTGGGGAGTTCAGTTTGTTAGTTCTTTATATATTTTGAATACTAAAACTTAATCAGCTATGTCATTTGCAAATATTCACTCCCATTCCAAAGGATGTTTTTTTTTAGTTTTGTTTAGTTTTATTTAGTTTCCTTCACTGTGAAGAAGTTTTTTTTTCATGAAGTTCCTATTGTTTATTTCGCTTTTGTTTCTCTTGCCTCAAGAGACATATGTAATGAGAAGTTGTTATGGCAGATGTCATAGAGGTTACTGCCTGTGTTCTCTAGGATTTTAATGGTTTTCTGTCTCCCATTTAGGGCTTTCATCCATGTTGAATTTATTTTTGTGCATGGTGTAAGAAAGTGGTCCAGTTTCTTTCTTCTGCATGTTGCAGACCAGTTTTCCTAAACCATTTTTTGGATTTTCCGTTAGATATTATTTCCTACTTTGCTAAAGATTAGTTGATCCCATAGTTGTGGGCTTATTTCTGGGTATCAATTTTGTTCCCTTAATCTATGTATCTATGGTTGTGCCAGTACCATACTGTTCTGATTACTACAACTTTGTAATATAATTGACACCTGGAATTTTGATGCCTCCAGCTTTGCATTTCTCATTTAAAACTCCTTTGGCTATTCAGGGTCTTTTGTGGTTCCATACAAATTTTAGGATTGTTTGTTCAAATTCTGTGAAAAATGTTTTTTGGTATTTTGATAGGTATTGCATTAAATGTACATATTGTGTATTATAGATATTTTAACTAAATTTCTTCTTCCAATCCATGAGCATGGGATTTTTTTCTATTTCTTTGTGTCATCTTCAATTTATTTCATCAATGTTTTATGGTTTTCAGAATACAGACCATTTATCTCTTTGGTTAGGTTTATTCCCAGGTATCTTACGGTTTTTGTTGCAATTGTAAGTGGGATCAATTCCTTGATTTCTTTTTCTGCTACTTCATTATTGGTGCATAGTAAAGTACCAGATTTCTGCACATTGGTTTTGTATACTGGGACTTTACTGAATTTATGTATCAGTTCTACAAATTTAGTGGAATCTTTTGAGTTTTCTACATAGAGTATTACGTGATCTGCAAATAGTGAATGTTTGACTTCATACTTGCTGATTTAGATGTTTTTTATTTCTTTTTATTTTCTTATTGCTGAGGCTAGGACTTCAAGTACTATGTTAAATAACAGTGTTGAAAGTTGACATCCCTAACTTTTTCTTGATTTTAGGGAAGAAAACATTCAGTTTTTTTTCCCATTGAGGATGACATTAGTGGATTTTTTGTGTATGGCCTTTGTGATGTTGAAGTATGTTACCGCTACCCCTACTTTGTTGAGAGTTTTTATCAAGAATGGATGCTGTACTTTGTTTTATCTGCACCTTGAGAAATTATTTTTCTGCACCTTGAGAGGCTTATGAGTTTCTTATCCTTTATTTTGTTAATGTGGTGTATCACATCGATTGACTTGTGTCTATTGAACCCACCTTGCAGCCCAGGATTAAATTTCACTTGATCTTGGTGAACTATTCCTTTAGTGTACTGCCAGATTTAATTTGCTAGTACCTGGTTGAGAATTTTTGCATCCATGTTAATCAGAGATAATTAGCCTGTAGTTCTCTTTTTTTACTTAAATCTTTTGTTTTGGAACCAGAGCAATGGTGGCCTCATAAGATGAGTTTGGAAGTTTCCCATCCTTTTCTATTTTCTGGAATAGTTTTAGAAGAATATATATTGATTATCCTTTTCTTCATTAAAAAAATAATGTTTATTTTTGAAATAGAAAGACAGACCGTGAGTTGGGGAGGAGCAGAGAAAGAGAGAGACATAGAATTCGAAGCAGGCTCCAGGCTCTGAACTGTCAGCACAGTGCTCAACGCAGGGCTCAAACCCACAAACTGTGAGATCATGACTTGAGCTGAAGTTGGGTGCTTAACCAACTGAGCCAACCAGGAACCCTGGTATTTATTATTCTTTAAATGTTTGGTAGAATAACTCTTGGAAGCCATATGATCCTGGACTTTAGTTTGTTGGGTGATATTTCATTACTTGTATGTTTCTAGGAATTTATCCATTGTTCAAAATTGTCTGATTTGTGGGCATATAATTTTTCATAATATTCTCATTATTGTTTGCATTTCTTTGGTGTTGGTTATGATCTCTCCTCTCTCATTTGTGATTTTATTTATTTGAGTGTTTTCTTTTTTTTCTTTTTGATAAGTCTGGCTACGAGGTTAGCAATTTTATTAATTCTTTCAAAGAATCAGCTCCAGATTTCATTGATATGTTCTATGGTTGTTTTATTTCCATCATTTCTTTCTCCTCTAATGTTTATTATGACACCCCTTCTGCCTGTTTAAGTTTTGTTTGTTTTTCTTTTTCTTGTTCCTTTAGGTGTTAAGATTAGGTTGTTTACTTGAATTTTTTTTCTATCTTTTGGTAAGCCTGTTACTCTCTATATATTTCCCTCTTAAGACCACTTTTGCTGCAAACCAAAGATTTGGACCATTGTGTTTTCATTTTCATTTGTTTTCGTGAATTTTTATTTCTTCTTTAATTTCCTTGACTTCAAGATTCAGAGTGTTTTGGTAAGAAAACATGCAGGATATAATTTCATTTTTGTTGTTGTTGTTGAGGACTGATTTGTGACATAGTAAGTGTTCTGTTCTGGAGAATGTTCCATATGTACTTGAAATAAAATGTGTATTCTGATGCTTTAGGATGCAATGTTCTGAATATATTTGTTTGTTTGCTTGTTTGTTTGTTTATAATGATTTCAGGAATAAAATATAGTGAGTAATCACTTACATATAGCACACACTGAACATCCCAGCAACTATCCTCTTTAATGCCCCTTGCCCATTTAGACCATCCCACCACTCAACACCCCACCAGCAATCCTCAATGTGTACTTTGTATTTAAGAATATCTTATGTTTGTATCACATAATTTTTTAAATTAATTTTGTTCTCCTTCCCTATTTTCATCTGTTTTATATCTTAAATTCCACAAATGGGTTAAATCATGTGATATTTGTCTTTCTCTAAGTTTGCTTACCATAATACACTCTAGTTCCATCCACGTTGATGCAAATGGGAAGATTTCATTTTTTTCATTGCCAGATAATATTCCATTGTGTATATATGCCACTTCTTCTTTATCCATTCATCAGTCAATGGACATTTGGGCTCTTTTCATACATTGTTTACTGTCAATAGTGCTGCTATAAACATTGGGGTTCATGTGCAGCTTCAAATCAGCGCTCCTGTAGTTTTGGGTAAATACCTAGTAGTGCAATTGCTGGGTTGTAAGGCAGTTCTGTTTTTAATTTTTGTAGGAACCTCCATACTGTTTTCTAAAATGGCTGAAATAGTTCGCATTCCCACCAGCAGTGCAAAAGGATTCCTCTTTCTTCTCATCCATGCCAACATCTGTTGTTGCCTGAGTTGTTAACTGTAGCCATTCTGACAGATGTGAAGTGGTACCTCATTGTGGTTTTGATTTGTATTTCCCTGATGACGAGCTATGGTGAACAACTTTTCATGTGTCTATTAGCTATCTGGATGTCTTCTTTGGAAAAGTGTCTATTCATGTCTTTTGCCCATTTCTTCACTGGATTATTTCTTTGTTGGGAGATGAGTTGGCCAATTTTTTTTATACGTTTTGGATACTAACCATTTATCTGCTATGTCATATACAAATATCTTCTCACATTGCTTTGGTTGTCATTTACTTTATCTGATTGTTTCACACTGCAGAAGCTTCTTAACTTCTTGCGGTACCAATAGTTCATTTTGCTTTTGTTTCCCTTGCCTCCAGAGACATGTCAAGTAAGAAGTTGTGTGGCCGAGATCAAAGAGGTTGTTGCCTGTTTTCTCCTCTAGGATTTTGATGGCTTCCTACCTTATTTTTAGGCCTTTCATCAATTTTGAGTTTATTTTTGTTTTTTGTGTAAGAAAGTAGTCCAGGTTCATTGTTTTGCATGTCGCTGTCCAGTATTATCAACACCATTTGCTGAAGAGTCTGTCTTTTTTCTATTGGATATTCTTTCCTGCTTTATCAATGATTAGTTAGTTGGCCATACATTTGTGGGTCCATTTCTTGGTTCTCTATTCTGTTCCATTGATCTATTGATCTGTTTTTGTGCCAGCACCATACAGTCTTCATGATTATAGCTTTGTAATATAGCTTGAAGCCCGGGATTGTGATACTTCCAGCTTTGGTATTCTTTTTCAGAATTGCTTTGGTTATTTGGGGTCTCTTCTGGTTCCATACAAATAATAGGATTGTTTTTTCTAGTTCTGTGAAGAATGCTGGTTATTTTGATAAAGATTTCATTGAATATGTAGATTGCTTTGGGTAGTTTGACATTCTAACAATATTTGTTCTTTTAATCCATGAGCATGAAATATTTTTTTTTCATTTCTTTGTGTCTTCTTCAATTAATTTCATAAGATTTATATAGTTTTCAGTGTATAGATTTTCACCTCTTTGGTTAGGTTTATTCTTAGGTATTTTATGGTTTCTGGTGCAATTGTAAGTGGGATTGTTTCCTTGATTTCTCTTTCTGCTGCTTCATTATTGTTGCATAAGGATGCAACCTATTTCTCTGTATTTATTTTATATCCTGCAACTTTGCTGAACTCATGGGTCAGTTCTAGCAGTTTTCTGATGGAGTCTTTTGGGTTTTCCACATAAAGCATCATGCCATCTGCAAAAACAAAACACTTCCTCCTTGTTGATGTGGATGCTTTTTATTTATTTTTGTTGTCTGATTGCTGGGGCTAGGACTCCAAACTCTAGTTTGAATAACAGTGATGAGAATGGACATCATTGTCATCTTCCTGACCTTAGGGAAAAGCTCTTAATTTTTTTCCCATTGAGGATGATACTAGCAGTGAGTCTTTCATA
The DNA here is from genome assembly GCF_016509475.1 of Prionailurus bengalensis. Lineage (NCBI taxonomy): Eukaryota > Metazoa > Chordata > Mammalia > Carnivora > Felidae > Prionailurus > Prionailurus bengalensis. The sequence goes on from NC_057361.1 coordinate 73,369,963, forward strand.
TATGGCTTTAATGATCTTGAGGTAAGATCTTTCTATCCCTACATTCTTGAGTATTTTTTTACCAAGAAAGGATGCTGTATTTTGCCAAATGCTGTCTCTGCATCTATTGAGAGGATAATGTGGTTCTTATCCTTTATTTTATTAATGTGATGTATCACATTGATTGATTTACAGATATTGAACTAGCCCTGGTTCCCAGGAATAAATACCACTTTATCATGGTGAATAATTATTTTAAATGTGTTGTTGGATCCAGTTTGCTTGTATCTTGTTGAGATTTTTTGCATCCTTGTTCATCAGGGAAACTGGTCTGTAGTTCTCCTTCTTGGTGGGGTCTTTGTCTGGAATAAAGGTAATGCTGGCCTTGTAGAATGAGTTTGGAAGCTTTCCTTCCATTTTTATTTCTTGGAACAACTTCAAAAGAATAGGTGTTAACTCTTCTTTAAATGTTTGGTAGAATTCTGCTGGAAAGCCATCTGGCTCTGGACTCTTTGTTGGGAGATTTTTGATTACTGATTCAATTTCTTTACTGATTATGGGTCTATTCAAATTTTCTATTTCTTCCTGTTTCAAAATTGGTAGTTTATATGTTTCTGAGAATGTGTCCATTTCTTCCAGGTTACTCAATTTGTTGGCATATAATTGCTCATATTATTCTCTTATTATTGTTTGTATTTCTGCAGTGTCTGTTGTGGTCTTAGTCTTTCATTCATGATTTTATTTATTTGGTTCTTTCCTTTCTTCTTTTTGATCAAACTGGCTAGGAGTTTATCAATTTTATTAATTAATTCACAGAACCAACTGTTGGTTTCATTGATCTGTTCTACTGTTTTTGTTTTTTGTTTTTTTTATTTTGATATCATTGATTTCTGCTCTAATATTTATTATTTCCCTTCATCTGCTGTATTTGGGATTTATTTGCTGTTCTTTTTCCAGGTGTAAGTTTAGGTTGTGTATTTGAGACCTCTCTTCCTTCTTCAGGAAGGCCTGGATTGTTATATACTTCCCCCTTTTGACTGCTTAACTTCATTTCAGAGGTTTTGGACTGTTGTGTTTTCATTTTCTTTAGCTTATATGTACTTTTTAACTTCCTCTTTAATTTCTTGGTTAACCCATTCATTCATTAGTAAGATGTTCTTTAATGTCCAAGTATTAACGGTCTTTCAAATTTTTTTCTTGTAGTTGATTTCAAATTTCATAGCATTGTGGTCTGAAAGTACACAAGGTGTGACCTCGATCTTTTTGTATTTGTTGAGCACTGACCCAGTGCACCAGTATGTTATCTATTCTGGAGAATTTTCAATGTGCCCTCAAGAAGAATGTGCATTCTGTTGCTTTAGGATGCAATATTCTGAATGTATCTGTTAAGACCATCTGGTCCAATGTGTCATTCAAACAAGTTAAGGACTTGTTTCCATGTTGATTTTATGCTTACATCATGTGTCCATTGTTGTAAATGGGATGTTAAAGTCCCCTACTATCATGGTATTATTATCAATGAATTTCTTTATGTTTTTGATTAATTGAATTATATATTTGGATGTTCCCCGTTGGAGACATGAATATTTACAATTGTTAGGTCTTCTTGGTGGATGCAGTCCTTATGATATAATGCCATTCTTCATCTCTTATTACAGTCCTTAATTTAAAATTTCCTTTGTATAACTATGGCTACTCCAGCTTTCTTTTGATGACCATTAGTATGATAGATGGTTCTCCATCTCCTTACTTTCATTCTGCAGGTGACTCTAGGTCTGAAATGAATCTCTTGTAATTAGCGTATAGATGTGTCTTGTTTTCTTATCCATTCTGATACCCTAAGTCTTTTGATTGTAGCATTTAGTCAATTGACATTTAGAGTGAGTACTGAAAGATATGAATTTAGTACCATTGTGTTGCCTGTAGAGTTGGTGTTTCTGGTGATGTTCTCTGGTCCTTTCTAGTTTTTGTTGCTTTTTCTTTTTTATTTTGCTTTGTCTTTTCTCCACTCAAAGAGTCCCCTTTAACATTACTTGCAAGGCTCGTTAAGTGGTCACAAAATCCTTTAGCTTTTGTTTGCCTATGAAACTCTTTATCTCTCCTTCTATTTTGATTGATAGCCTTGCTGGATAAAGAATTCTTGGCTGTTTCTTTTTTCTTTTTTTTTCTTTTTTAAAAATTCTTTTGACATTTATTTATTTTTTAAAGACAGAGAGAGAGCACGAGCAGGGGAGGGGCAGAGAGAGAGAGGGAGACACAGAATCTGAAACAGGCTCTAGGATCTGAGCTGTCAGCACAAAGCCCAATGCAGGGCTCAAACCCACCAACTGTGAGATCATAACCTGAGCTGAAGTTGGGTGCTTAACTGACTGAGCCACCCAGGAACCCCATTGGCTGCATATTTTTCTGATTCAATACATTGAATATATCCTTCCATTTTTTGCCTGCCAAGATTCTGTGGTTAGGTCTGCTGAATACCTGATCTGTCTTCCCTTATAGGTTAAGGTCTTATTTTTCCATTTGTGCTTTCATAAGTCTTTCCTTGTCTGTGTATTTGTGAATTTGACTATGATATGTCACGGTGATGGTCTGTTTTTGTTGAATCTAATAAGAGTTCTATGTGCTTCTTGGATGTTGATGTCTGTGTTCTTCCCCAGATTAGGAATGTTTTCCACTATAATTTGCTTACACCATCTGCCACTTTCTCTCTCTCTTATTTCCTTGGACTCCTATTACTTAGATTTTATTCCTTTGTAATAAGTCACTGAATTCTCTAAGTCTTGTATCATGACCTTTGGTCTTTGCATCTTTCTTTTTTTCTGCTTTATTTTTCTCTATATTTTTATTTTCTGTATCACTTATTTACTTTTCTGCTTCATCCATCTTTGCTGTCATGGTATCCTTTTGAGATTGTGTCTAGGTTATAGCATTAATTTCATCCTGACCAGATTTACTTCTTTTATCTCTGCAGAAATGATTCTATGTGTTTTTTTCATCCCCAACTAATACTCTTATCTTCGTGGTTTTAAATTCTAGGTCAGACATCTTGCTTAAGCCCCTGGATGTTGATCAAGCCCCTGGCTGTCATTTCTTCCTGTTCCCTCTTTTGTGGTGAACTCTTTCATTTTGTCATTTTGGATGAAGAAAAAATTAATAAAATTTAAAAAATCTGAAAAGAATACAAAATATAAAATAAAGGACGCTAGGTCTTAGGTGTGTTTTTGTCTGCTTGTTGAAAGAAGCTTGATAGAATAGAGAAAAAAGAAAATAAAGAAAAGCAAAAAAGGTAAGAACAAAATTAAAAATTAAAAAATGTATGTATATAGTGAAATAGAATAAAATGAAATAAAATTAAATCAAATAAAAATATAAAAAATACATACTAAAGTAAAAAAAATAAAAATAAATTTTCTGTATCCAAGAAAGTGGAAGAAAAGAGACAAAAAGAAAAAAATATAAAACTATTTAAGCAAAAACAGAAACAAAGTAAAGGATCAAATAGCTGAATCAGCAAACAGAATGAAACCTGAATGAAATTATACTCAGTTCTCCCTAGAATTGCAACTACAAAGCCCTCTATATTCTGTACCCTAAGCAAGTGCAGTGATTTGTGCTTGTCTTCAAGGGGATGTGCTTGGAGGATGCAGTTGTGTGGGGCTTGATGTAACGGCTCTTATGTCCACTAGTTGGCACTGCTTAGTTTATTGGGGTGGCTCAGTGTGGTGTACATGCGTGCATGCCTTGGTAGAGGTGGAAATGGCTTCACCCAGCTCCCTAGTCTCTGGAACAGGAAATTTCCCCTCTCACAAACCTGAGTTCAAGCACCCCTCCTTTCTCTCAGGCCTCCATTTACTCCCTGCCTCTACCCTGTCCATGTCCAACATGTCCACCTGCCAGGTAGCACCTCCCTCCAGAGTTTTATCTCATATGGGGTTTGTTTCAAAACACCACACTTCAGAGACCCCTGTGACTTGGACCCACTCTGACTCTCTGGGGTAGGATCTCTCTGAGCAATGACTGGGTGTCGTCTTGCCCCAGAAAACGTTCATGAGATCACTCAGCAGCAGAGGTTCAGAGATTTTGGTAAATCACAACACACATTCTGTGCCAGGTTTCACCACACTCTGACATCTTTGTCCCAATACCAACAAACGTGGATGCTCTCTTGGGTCTGCTGGGAACTTTGCCTGTTGTGAGGGCTTATGGCTTCTACCAAATGCACTTCAAGAAGGGGAACAGCTTCTCCCTGTATGGCACAAGGACCCCTCAGACCCCTCTGCATGCTTCTGGGGATTCACTCTAATTCCTCACCAGTACAGCCAGGCACTGAGCTCTGAAACTTCAGACTCTGCGTTCCACTGTTTATAGAACCCTGTTGGTATTGAAACCTGTTCCTTTCTCCCTGTCAATGGTTTTGGGAACAGTTTCCTTGTTCAGTCCCCTATGAATGCTTTTTAGTCTTTCTCTTTCTCTCTGGCTATTTTCGGGCGAGTGCTTTTCTTGCAAGATCCCAATGCACCGCACTTTACCCCTTTGTCTTTCTCTGTTCTCTTTCCAAAAAAACAGCTCCCTACCCTACACAGCTTTTCTCTCCCCAAGTTCACCACTCTGCACTGTGTACTGTGGAGTTCTGTGGCTCAAGTTATGCAAATTGTTGTGTTAATCTTCAGATCAATTTCCTAGGTGTTCAAAAGTGGTTTTGTGTTGATCTAGCTGCATTTCAGGAGTGAGACAAGCTCAGGGTCTCTATGCTGCTCTGCCATCTTAACTCCCTCCTTCCCAAACCTCCTGAATATATCTGTTAAGTCCATATGCTCCAGGGTGTCATTCAAAGCCATTGTTTCCTTGTTGATTTTCTTCTTAGATGATCTGTCCATTGATGTTAAGTGGGGTTCTAAAGTCCCCAACTCTTATTGTATTATTATCAATACTTGTCTTTATGTTTGTTATTAACTGTTTTATGTTTGGCTGCTTTCACAATGGGAACAAAAGTATTTACAATTTTTATATCTCTTTGTTGGATAGAGCCCTTTATTATTATATAGTGTCCTTCTTCACCTCTTGTTATAGTCTTTGGTTTAAAATCTAGTTTGTCTTATATAACTATTGCTACTCTGCCTTTCTTTTGACATACATTTGTATGAGAGGTGGTTCTCCATCCCTTCACTTTCAATGTGCAGGTATCATTAGGTCTAAAATGAGTCTCTTGTAGGCAGTATATAGAGAGGTCTTTTTTTTCCTATCCATTCTGACATCCTATGTCTTTTGATTGTAGCATGTAGTCCATTTACATGTAGAGTAGTTGTTGATAAATATGTATTTAGTGCCATTTTATTATTTGTTTTTGTTTGTTTGTTTCTGGAGATTTTTTCTGTTATTTTCTAGACTTTGCAACTTGGGGTCTTTCCTTCCCAGTCAAAAAGTTCCTGTTTAATATATACTGCAGAGCTTGTTTAGCGTTCATGAGTTCCTTCAGTTTTTGTCTGGGAAAATATTTATCTTGTCTTCTTTTCTGAATGATAGCCTTACTAGTTAGAGTATTCGTGTGTGTAGATTTTTCCCATTCAGCATAGTGAATATATAATGCCACTCCCTTCTGGTTTGTAAAGTTTCTGTGGAGTTATCAGGTGATAACTTCCCTTGAATTCTTGGTACCTCTTTTTTCTTGCTACTTTTAAGATTTTTTTTCTTTATCACTATATTTTCCAAATTTAACTACAATATGTCTTGATGTTGGCTTCCTTGTATTGATTTTCATGCGAGTTGTCTGTGCCTTCTGGATTTGGATATCTTTTTCCCTCCCCAGATTAGGAAAATTTTCAGCTATTTTTTCTTCAAATACATTTTATGCCCCCTTTTCTCTGACTTCTTCCCCTGGGGCTCCTATGATACAAATGTTATTACATTTGATGGAATCATTGAGTTTCCTAAGTATACTCTCATGATTCATTATTTTTCTTTCTCATTTTACTCATCTTCATTATTTTCCATAATTTATCATCTATATCATGTGTTAATTCCTCTGATTCTTACAACTTTGTGGCCATTGCATCCAGTCTGTTTAGAATCTCAGATATTTCATTTTCCCCTTTTGCTTAATAGTTTTTTTTAGCTCATTTATATATGTGGTAAGTGTCTTATTGATGTCTTCCATGTTTTCCTCAAGCCCTGTGAGTATCCTTATGACTGTGTCTTTAAATTCTTCATCTGGCATATTACTTATATCTGTTTCACGTATATACCTGGCCATGACGTTTTCCTTTCCTTTATTTTGGGATGAATCTTGGCATTTTGTCTAGGTCTCTGCCTTTGTGTGTTAGAACATTCTGTTATGTTTCCTGTTCCTCAGAATAATGGCTTTATGAAGAAGAGGTCATATAATTCTCAGGGTATGTGCTGCATGCACTTGGCTGCTGTGTTTTGGCTGCTCTATCTCTCAGGTAAGTCCTCTGCAGAGGTTCTCCTTGTTTGCAGTGAGGAGTGGTTGGACCTTGGCCAGAGTGTGGTGAGTTTTAACTAGATATGCTCTACACTGCCATTTAATAGAGACCTGTTGTATTTCCATTAGAGTTGAAGCTTTGCAGAAGTGTATGGTCAGTAGACATGGTGAATGTGGGGGTTCATGCTGGTCTTCTGGGAAAGGGGTCCATTGTGCTGTTCCTTAGGGCCACTTGCCCAAGAAAAACTGTAACAGCAGATTGTGGGGCAGCAAGACTAGTGTAAGCAGGTTAATTAGCTAGGGTTGTGCTGTACTGTTTATTGAAATTCTTTTATGGTGAGAGGTTAGGGAAGGAAATAGCCCCAGCCTGCTCCTTTGTCCTGCAAGAGGAAAGGCCATGCTTCTTACTCTCAGAGAATCATCACCAGAAGAGTAAATAATTTACCTTCAAGCATACTAGGCAGTTTTCAGATTGTTGTTTTCGCACTGTGTCTGGGTTCCTTGCCTTCCCAGAGGAGTGGAGTGCACTTTGAGTTCTATCCAAGACAAGCCTGCTGACTTTTAAAACTCCAACCTTTAGGGACTTTGTGTGGAAGGGACCTGCACTTATCTTCTGGTGAAGGGATCACCATGCTGGGACTGATGCAGGTTTGACCCAGGAGGGCGGTCACATTAGGGCACAGTGGCTGGGATTGGAACAATGCAGTCTAAACGGCCAGTGTCCCAATTAGCTGCCCTCAACAGGTGTCTCTGTGCATATGCTGAGTGGTGGGTGAGGGAAATGGACACTGCTGGATCTTTTGTCCTAGGAGAAGCAATATCATCTCTCACAGATGCTCTGCTAGAAGAGGGAATAGTCTCTCCCAGTGCATCTTAGGTGATCCTAAGACCACACTGTCTGCCCCTGGGTTATCTGCTTGTCTTCTTTCCAAGACTAGAGCAACACCTTCACGGCCCTATCCCAGCCATACCAGAGACCTCAAAAACTGCATTCCTTGAGCCAGGCTGGTTGCAAAAACTGACAAGAATCAATCCCTCTTGTTTTCACAGCCAGTGGCTTTGGGAAAGTGTTCTCGTTGTGCAATCCTTTGTGTGCTCCTCTGTCTTGCTTTTTTCTGTGACCAGGGCTCCCTCCCTTGAACAACACCCATGGGCCATTTCTCCCTTAAACTGCCTCTCTGCACTTCCTACTTTCCTCAATGTGGATTTTTATCTCCCTCTAGTTGTGCAGTTGATTCTGACAGTACTCAGGTCAATTTCTTGGGTGTTCAGAATGATTTGATAGGTGTCTAGCTGTGTTCGAGACATGAGATAAGTCTAGAGTCCTCCTACTATGCTGTTATTCTAGACTTCCCTGTCTCACTATCTCTTGAATTCTTAAAAGTCCTATTGCTGCCAGGTTTTTTTTGAAAATTATAAATTTCATTAGATATTCCAGTTTGATGAAATCTTAGTTCTATTGGTAAATTTATTGAAAATACTCTTAGTTTACAGACTCTAAGTTTACTCTAAGTTTAAGTTATCTATCTTTGTACACATACTATTGCTTTCTTAACACAACACAAATACACACACACACACACACACACACACACACACATGCATACATTCAGATTACCTGCTCTAAATCCAAACATAGCTTATTTAAGGTAAAACCAAAAGTGTTTCTTTATTGTTAAAACATAATTTAAATTATATTAACCATAGTAAGTTAATTCTATGTACATAGGTACTTAAAAAGTAAAATTTTAATTAAATTGAATTTAGACTATACAATGAAAAATATCTGAATTTTTTCTCCTCACTTTTAAATGTATTAGTAGAGTTTTAAATCAGCCTGTATGCTGTCTACAAAAATGAAAAACATATCAGTTTGATTAAATAGCTTTTCTCAACTTTATTTCAATAAAATATTGAATTTTTATGTGGTGTTCAACAACTGTGTGAATGGTAACATCATAAAACTAAAGGAAAACAAAAAAAATCTTATATTCCAAAGTCATGGAATTAATATTTTTTGGAAGATAAATAGTTTTGGGGAGGAGATATCTTTATTAGAAATTAAATAGAAAAAAAAACCTTTAAATGTAATGTGATAAAAATCACCATTATGCTAAGATAAAATTAAAAACATTTCTCATTTTGCATTATTTTTTAATTTTTATTTTAACATAGATAACATAGTGTATTGATAGGTTAGTTATATTAATCGTGTATAGATTCAAATACTTTTTAGTTTATTATATTTTTGCTGAGTAGTACTGCATATTTAAAAGCAAAATTATTTTTCTACTACAGGAACAAAATATTAGTTTGAACTTGACCCTGTTATACACTTGATAACTGTTGATGAATGCTTACTTTTTCTCAGTCATCTAGGACCCACAGAACATACAGAAATAAAATTATCGTAAAAGTATTTTAAAAGGTTTGAATCCTCTGGAGGTCTCCCCTCTCATAGGTATTTAATAAAGAAAATCATCTTCCATAAATTCAATAAAATTTAAGGACTTCACAAATATGTATACCATTTACACCCTGAAATACAGTGTACAATTATCCCCATGTGTCCTCAGTTATCAGAATATTATTCTTTGTCTGATATGTTTACATTTTATGTCAACAACACTAAATTTAATATTATATGCTGCCGAAGCAATAAAACTATTTCTGTATCCACCTGCCCAGTGCCTTAGTCTATGTAGAAATATAATTCTTGGATGTTTATATTTACTTTTAATGCATAATGCAAGTTTCTAACCCAATGATGAAACTTTATCAGGTATCACTATTTTAACATAGCTTCTCAATTGAAACAGTCTGTATTTTTATAAACATTACTTTGAGCCAAATAGTTATTACTTTACCTCTCACTGTTAACTTGCTTTTTACATCAGTAGCCTTCATAAGCACAATACTCTCTGTTATTTATATTTTTTAAAAGCCTCTTTAAAAAAATTGAAGTAGAGAGTCACTGTTTCAATGGACACTCCCATATACACTGTTATATACTGTTTTTACTTAAATTTAAAAAACACATGTATAAATATGCAGAAATGCAATTTGCTTGCAAGGAAAAACGTATTTAATTGCATACATAAATAAGTCTTACCTTCATACACAAAGTGCTTAATCTGAGATACAATAATGCCTAACATTTGTAAAATTTTGCTTGCACAACATATTTTTGTGGCTTATTAGCCAAACTTCTTTCTGTTTACAGTAGCCGTAATTGTCGCATAAGCAGCTATAAATTATTATCAAACACTATAATTCAGTGGATTCCAGAGATCATTTTCTTACAGTGCACACACACATACGCACACACAACAAAAATTGTAGCTGTATGAAACTATAGAACTTAATTACGGTGAGTGGAACATTTTTGTATATTAAAAAGCCTTTTTGAAATACAACATTAGGTACGACAGAGAAAAAAATTAATATACACCATATCAATATTAGTTTAGTATATTTTTTGGCATGGTTTAAATGCAAATTGTTAACGTTGATGTAGTTATATATTTAGATGTTTTGCATTGAAAATGCTGGCAGTTTATGAAAAATAATGTAGCAATTCCCAAATTTTTTTAACGTTTATTTATTTATTTTGAGAGAGACAAAGACAGCACAAGAAGGGAAGGGGCAGAGAGAGAGGGAGAGAAGGAAAATCCCAAGCAGGGTCTGCATTGTAAGCACATAGCCTGATGCAAGGCTCAAAATTTTGAAAATGTGAGTTTATGACAGTCAATATCAAGAGCTGGACGTTTAACCAACTGAGCCATGCAGACTCCCCATAACCCCCAAATTTTAAGTAGAATTTCTGGAAATGTTATACACATTTGCTAATACAAAATGACTTTTACTTCCTTAATGCCATGTTAAAGACTCAACCAATATACTTAAGACAAAATAAGGAAATTTTAATAATACAATTGATTTAAAAAACTCACATAGCAGGCAGATATAACAGCAATTATTCCTACTAGAAATTTTTTAGACATGCAATAAAAGTGATTTTAAGATCATGTGCCCAAAGTACACCCCCAATATTGGAGGAAGAAAAGTAAAGTAAGATGAAATCATCTTCAACCAAAAATGAAATAAGAAATATCATATATTTAGCCTGAGCCTTATTTGGAGAATTAAATTGTTAATGGATACTTGAAAGTACTTTAATAAATTGATATCGTCATCCATTTGACCAGCAAGGAACCAGCAGAGTACAAAACACTTTTACAGGATAATCATATCAAATCACGTTTATGGGATAATCTTTATAAGATCTTTGTTATAATGTTATAATGTATAATATTCTATGTTGTAGCTGGTGGCCTTTAACTATAGTATTTTGTTCATTTGGTGACAGTGACATCTATTATCCCCCAAAATCCTGAATAACAGATGGTTTTGTCCAGTTCTTGCCCATGGAGATGTTAAAGTCTATATAACAGGAGATTTATGTTTTTGTATTTATTTTTTATGTTAAAACGATACCGTAAGGAAATAATAAATTTTACATAATTAAAAAAATATTGGAAATTAAGACCTGAAACCCCAGAGACCCTGGATGAAGAGAGCAATGCCAGAATGTGAGGGTATATGAAAAAGCATTAACTGTTGAATAACGGTTTTATCAATATTCACAATTTTTTTTCTGAAATCATAAAATCATAAGGAATATTTCCTTTTGGACACTAATGACAGTTCACCATTTGATGACTTCTAATGTAATAGTAATTTTAATGACCCATTGGTTTGCTAAAATGAAATTCTTCTAGTTAATTATGTAACTGTCAATATTTATCTATTTCTACGTATATTACCATATTGCTTATAAAAGAAAATAAGGTATTTAAATGTTCCCATTGTTTTACATGATCAGATAATGGTTAATAGAACTATTTTTTTTTCTATCAAATGATTCCTCAGCACCTTCTTTACAATGTCCAATAACTGCTATTTCATAGTCAAACACTAAACTAAATTTCACCTTTCCTATAATTATTAGGATATTTATAGATAAAGTTTGGGGGTTTTGCAGACGTTAATCAGGCAAAGACATCAGAGCAAGTATTAACAGATATAAAGGAAAAAATTGACAGTTATAGAGTAATAGTAGGGGATTAAACATCCTACTTATATCAACAGATAGGTTGTCCAGAGAGAAAATCAAGAAAGAAACAGTGGCTTTGAATGATACATTGGGCCAGATGGACCTAACAGTTATATTCAGAACATTGTATCCATAAATAGTGGAATATATATTCTTTTAAAGTGCACATGGAACACTCCTCAGAAGGAGTCACATATTAGGCCATAAAACAAATATCCATAAATTCAAAAAGGTTGAAATTATATCATGCATCATTTCTAAGTGCAATTATATAAAGCAGCAAATCAATCACAAGAAAAATGTGGAAAGAAAACAAATACATGGAGGCTAAATACCATGCTACTAAACAATGAATGAGTCAAATAAGAAATCAAAAAGGAAATTAAGAAAAATACATTGAGAGAAAAAAATAATGGTCCAAAATCTTGGGATACCATAAAAACTGTTCTGAGAAGGAAGATTACAGCAATAAGGTCTACTGCAATAAATAAGGAAAATATCAAGTAAACAACATAACTTTACACTTAAAAGAGCTAGAGAAAGAAGAACAAAGCCCAAAACCAAAAGAATTACATAAATAAATAAATAAATAAATAAGAAAGAAAGAAGAAAGAAAGAAAGAAAGAAAGAAAGAAAGAAAAAGATTAGAGCAGAAATAAATGACATAGAGACTAAAACAAACAAGCAAAAAAGAACAGAAAGAGCTGATCAATGAAAGAAAGAGTTGGTTCATTAAAATGATCAACAAAATTGATAAGCCTTTAGTCATATTCATCAATAAGAGAGAGTACTCAAAGAAATAAATTCAGAAATCAAGGACGGGAAATATTAACTGACACCACTGAAATACATGGGTTATAAGAGTATATTATGAAAAACTACATTCCATAAAATTGAAAACCTAGAAAGAATTGATAAATTCTTAGAAACATATAACCATTGAAAATGAATCAGAAAGAAATAGTAAATTTGAACAGACCGATTACTAGCAATGAAATAGAATCAGTAATTTAAAAAACTCAACATACACAATTTCAGTCTAGATGGATTTACAAGGTGAAGTATATGAAACATTTAAAGAAGAGTTTATGTTTATTCTTCTCAAGTCACTAAAAAACATGTAAGAAAAAAGAATGCTTCTAAATTTATTCTACAAGGTCACTATTACATTCATATCAAAATCAGAGAACATCACCACACAAAAATAAAACTCAGTCAAATATATCTGATAAACATTGATGCAAAAATCCTTAAACAATATTAGCAAACCAAATCCAACAATACATTAAAACATCTTTTACCATGATCAGTTGGGATTTATTCCAGGGATGCAACTGTGAGTCAATATTCACAAATCAATTAACATGACATCACATTAACAAGAGAAAGGATGAAAAACCTATGATGATCTCAATCGATGCAGAAAAAAAACAACATTTAACTAACCAAAATATCCATTCATGACAAAAGTTCCCAACAAAGTAGGTTTAACGAGAACGTACCTCCACATAGGAAAGCCCACATATGAAAAACCCACAGCTAACATCATATTCAATGGTGAAAAACTGAGAGCTCTTCCTTTAAGATTAGAAAAAAGACAAGGTTTTTCGCTCTCACCACTTTTATTCATGATAGTACTAGAAGTTCTGGCTACAGCAACCAGACAAGAAAAAGAAATAAAAAGCATCTACATTAGTAAAGAAGAAATAAAATGCAGTATTTGCTGATGACATGATAACGTATACAGAACACTCTAAAGAATTTGCCAAAAAAAACCTATTAGAATGATAAATGAATTTAGTGAAGTCACATTATAGAAAATTAATAAAAAGAAATCTGTTGCATTTCTATACACTAATAATGAAGTAGTAGAAAGAAATCAAGAAAACATCCCACAGGGGCACCTGGGTGATTCAGTTGGTTAAGCATCCAACTCTTGAGTTTGGATCAGGTTATGATTTCACAGTTTGTGAGTTTGAGGCCTGCATCGGGCTCTGCATTGACAGTGTGGAGCTTGCTTGGAATTCTCTCTACCTCTCTGTCTGCCAGTCCACCCCCCCCTACCTCCTCCCTCTCAAAATAAATAAATAAACTTAAAAAAATAAAACAACCCCACTTACAGTTGCACCAAAATTAATAAGATACTTAAAAAAATAACTTAACCAAAGAAGTGAAAGATCTGTATTCTATAAACTATAAAATATTGATGTCAGAAATTGAAGATGACACAAATGGAAAGATATTCTATGCTCATGGACTGGAAGAACCAATACTGTTAAAATGTCCATACTACACCGATCAATATACAGGTTTACTGCAATTCCTATCAAAATACTAGCATTTTTCACAGAACTAAAACAAATAATTCTAAAGTTTGTATGGAACCAAAAAAGACCACAAGAAGCCAAAGTAATCTTGAAAACTAATAACAAAGCCAGAGACACCACAATTGCAGATTGCAAGATATATTACAAAGCCATACTTATCAAAACATTATGATACTGACAAAAAATAGACATATAGAAAAATGTAGCAGAATAGATAGCCAAGAAATAAACCCACACTTATGTGGTCAGTTAATCTATGACAAAGGAAGCAAAAATGTACAATGGGGGAAAATACAGTATCTTCAATAAGTGATTCTGGGGAAAATGGGAAGCTACATACCAAAGAATGGAACTGGGCAACTTTTCTTACAATTCAAAATATATTAAAGAGCTAAATGTGAGACCTGAAACCATAAAAACTCCTGGACAAAAACATAGGCAATAATTTCTTTGACATGAGCATTAACAATAATTTCTCTAGAAATGTCTACTCAGGAAAAGGAAACAAAAATGAAATTAAACTATTGGGACTATTGGGACTACACCAAAATAAAAAGGCAACCTACTAAATAGGAGATATCTGCAAATGATATGTTTAATATGAAGTTAATATCTAAAATTTATAATGAATTTAATCAACTCAAACCAAAAAAAAAAAAAAAAACTAATAATAATAATCCTATTAAAATGGGTAGTGGACCTGAACAGTAGTTTTTCAAAGAAGACATACAGATGGCCAATAGACATGTGACAAGACAGTCAACATCGCTAATCTTCAGTAAAATTAAAACCACTATAAGATATCACTTTACCTTGTCAGAATGGCTACAATATTAATTTTATTAATTATTGGAAGTTCTTCAAAATCTTAAAAATAGAATTGCCATATGATCCAAAAATTCCTGTACTGGGTATTTACCCCAAGAAAATGCAAACAATAACTTGAAAAGAAATATGTCCCCCTATGTTTATTGCAACATTATTTACAACAGCCATGATATGGAAGAAAACACAATGGCCCATCAATAGAAGAATGGATAAAGAAAAAGTGGTATATACATACAATGAAATACTACTCATTCATAAAAAGGATGGAATCTTGTCATTTGTAACAACATGGATGGACCTGGATGATGTAATGCTAAGTGAAATAAATCAGTCAGAGGAAGACAAGTACTATATAATTTCACTCACGCGCGTAATTTAAGAAAGCAAGCAAAGAAACAAAAAAAAGAGACTAAAAATACAGCAGAGAATAAACTTGACAGGGAATAAACTTGTGATTTCTAGAAGGGACATGGGTGGGTGGATGGGTAAAATAAAAGGAATTAAGAGTACACTTACCTTGATGAGCACTGAAAAAGTATAGAATTGTTGAATCATTATATTGTATACTTAAAACTAATATTACACCTTTAATTATCCTTGAATAAGAAGATACAAATAACTAAAAATTATAAACTATGATCTTTTTTGTGTTTTAAAATGAAAACAACTGTGGGAAAAGGGAAACATTTAGATTTTTATTTATATATTAAACAATGTTTGAGCTAAAAATAATGTAATTCCATGTGAGACAAGTAATTTCCCCCAATGAGTATAACCCTCTAAATAAATACGCTTTTCCAATCTTTTTAATTCACACTCACAATTGCGTTATTGCTCTATGGAGATCTTTCATTTGAGAATTAGTGACACATTCTCTTATTATTTGCTTTAATGTGCCCACACGTGGCATGACATTTCTTAATCCATTCACAAAATTTGAAGTTTATATCCTACCTTTATGTTTCAACAAAGTAAAAAAAAAATGGCATTTATAACACTTTTAATTTTCATTAGGGCATCCCCAAACTCCTTAAGAATGGTAAGTAACTGAGTCTACCTATGAAGAAACAGCTTGAAGTGGTAAATAGAACTGAAACAGACCAACCAACAACAACAAAAAAGACTAGGGTTGTTTATCACATTTGTGAACTACACTTTACAAAGATGTGATGATACATTTTGGTTCTCACTAAGCTTATGTCCTCTAAACTTTTTCTTAAAGTACAAGTTTTTGTCTGTGCTGGAAAACAATAAATAAGTTAAATAGTTTAGTCAGATTTTCAAGTTCAACTGAGTGCCTAGTATGTATAACATCATACTTAGCATTGGGGAAATTAAGAAACAGGTTTTCAAT
The DNA here is from genome assembly GCF_016509475.1 of Prionailurus bengalensis. NCBI lineage: Eukaryota > Metazoa > Chordata > Mammalia > Carnivora > Felidae > Prionailurus > Prionailurus bengalensis. Next base: position 73,386,006 of record NC_057361.1, read on the forward strand.
CAACACAGAAGAAAAGAAAAGCATATTTCTAAGACCGTATGCTCAAAATTGCATATTCCTATATACAAAGAACTCATTAAAAAAAAAACCTCACCCTAAGAACATTAAAACTTCCCAATTTAATAAATCTTTTACTTTAGGTTCTTAAAACTATGTTGCTATTAACAAAAAAGAGAGTGATTAATGAACCTAAAATCTCTAATAGATATATTATAGCCAAGCAAAAAGAAGAACCCAGTTTTCTGACTTTAGATGCTGTCTGTTCCCATTTCCACCTCTCCATCCCAGCCCCATGAAATCATTTCCTAATTAAGATGTTTCATATTTTTATGGTCAGAATTTCATGATTAGCCTATTAGAAATCTTTACTAAGATATTTCCTTTCCTTTCTGAATTATTAAAAAAGCTCTTTTTTAATACTTATAGAATACACATAAGCTATTGTTAGTGTATTCATTCTTGCCATTAAAAGCCATAGGCAAATATCATCACAAAGTAGTGATAATTATAAAGCTAAAGTTCTTCACATTTTGAACAATGTAGGTCAAAAAATAATTTGATGCAGAGAGGTGTCACTGTGTGAAATCCGAGGGACTACACAAGTGAACTTTTCCAGATTTTCAAAAGACTTCTATACACCCCTCAGATATGTATAATCTGTTAGCAAATCCTGTCAATTCTACCTCACTTTTGATCAAGTCT